>NC_056744.1:1280597044-1280762044 GCF_019279795.1 Protopterus annectens | reverse complement strand
AGGGCAGAAGCATGAGAGAGCTGTATGTGTGTTTGATTCATCCTTAAGCTGCTTGTTGAAGCTTCTTTGATTTGTACTTTACTTAGTAAAGGTGAATTTTGTATACAATGTGATGATTTAATTCTTTGAAAAATATTCATTCTTTTAGACTGTGGTTCAGAAGGAGACTCCAGTATTTTTGAAAATATGTGCATGTGATTAATTTATGTGCTGTAACATATCTAGTAGCTTTGTTCTTGAATTCCTCCCATGATAGTTTAGTTCTGTCTGTCCAATTCTGGGTGATATATAGTTTCATTAGTGCAAATAATGTGACTAATATTTGTGTGTCCTGCTTAAGTAATTTTTTGGGGGATATATGTATGATAGCAAATTGCCACGATAATGCGTAACCCATTTTCTCTAACTTCACCTTCAGAGAGCACCATAACTTGTATGTAAATTTACAGCCCCATAGGATGTAAAAGAGATCAGCGTTCACTGTTGGACAATAGGGACAGTTTGGGGAGTAGTTTGAATTAAATGTATTTAAAATCACTGGTGTGTAGTAGGCATTATTGTCGATCATCAATTTTGTATAGATTAAACTCTTAAAAGGGGATCATTTGTAGTGTAGTTTCTATCGCTTTGGATTTTTGTCCATCCGTAATTTTTTCATTTTTTTCATCCCAGTAGGCAGAGAACAGTAAAAACTATTGATATATGATGGATGTAATTAACTTGTATGTGTTGGAGAACATTTTCTTTTTATAAGAAAGGGATTGTAGCAGTGATGTTGTAGTATCTGTATCTGCTTGTACTGAATTGTTAAAGTAACCCAGCATAGCAGACAGATATTTAAGTTGTCTTAGAATTATTATATGTTTTTTGCTGAGCTTCAGCTTTTCTCTGGTCTCTTCTATAGTATAATCTTTCATTTTGAAAATGTCCCATACAACATAGTTCTTAATTTGTGGATATTGATTGGGATTTATCACATTATTTAATTTGAGATTAGGAATTAAATGTATAGGTTTCAGAAGAGTCAAAGTATGTACTACATTTATAGATTCAATTAGCTTCTGGAATATTATGATATTATTTCTTAATGATTTATGTAATCCAATTGTCTTGAATTGTTCTTTCTGGATAAAAGGTAGAGCTTTCGGATTAATATTTAATGATGTAACATGTTCAAACCATAGTTTAAGCCATGTTGGTGACCATTCTTTAGCCATAGGAAAGTGTTCTGATATATGTATTATTCTGTTAGAGTAAATGATATCATAATATAGCTTGAAATCTGGAAGACCCAGTTCCCCTCTTTCTTTTGGCAGGATTAATTTAGAGTATTTGATCCATATTGATTTCGGGTACCAGATGAAGTTAACTATTTCTGTGCAGATTTGGTGAAAGAAGTTTTCAGGGATGTTGGTGTTTGTTGCTTTTAATTGGTAAATCACTTTTGCAAAAAACATTCATTTTAATGACTGCAACCTTAGCTAAGGTTGATAGCTTCATATTTTTGCATATATAGAAGTCTTGGTTTACCTGTGTCCATAGCTTCCCTAAATTGTTTGGGATTATTGACTTCTGGTTATGATTGAAAAGTATTCCTAAGTATTTAAGGGAATAGTCAATTTGAATTGGTGTGTCCAGGAAATAGTATTCTTTATGGCCTAGTGGATTAATTGGAAAAATTTTGGATTTGGATGTGTTAATTTCATAGTTTGATACTTCTGAGAAATTTTTAATAGATTTCATAATTTTACTGAGGGGTTTTATTAGGGGTTTTGAAATATATATTGACATCATCTGCGAAAGCTGTTAGGACAATTTTATTATTTAGAAGCTTTGGTATGTAATGATATGTGCACTGGAATATGAGAAGGAATAGGGGTTCAATATATAAATTGAAGATGTATGGAGAGAGGGGGCAACCCTGCCTTGTACTATTTATGATTCTTATTGGTTTGGATTCTATTTTATTTATTTTATTGATGTTCATGAGCTTTTATGTATCTTTCTAATTATGGTAGTGAATTCTTTTAGAATATTATTGAATGATAGTGTTTCGAATAGAAATTCTTGATTAACTTTATCAAAAGCTTTGCTAACGTCTAATACCAGGGCATACATTTTTTTTTCCTTTTTTGCATAGTTTTATTATTGCATCTAGGGTAAGTATTTTATCCTTGGTTTGCCTAGAGCCGATAAACCAGGATTGTTCTGGAGGGATGATTACTGACAATACTCTTTTAAGCCTATTTGCTAGGATAGCAGCTAAGATTTTGATGTCAATATTTATTAGTGAGACTGGCCTGTAGTTTAGTGGATTTGATTTTTCTGAGTTAGGCTTATGAATAAAAATAGTTCTGGAGACATTTAGGTATGGATCTATAATGCCAACTCCCTGATGCGTTTGTATAGTTTTAGTAAATTGTTTGCTAAGTTTTGGGCAAAGGTTTTGTGAAATTCATTCATGAAACCATCTGATCCTGATGCCTTACTTGATTTTACTTTGGTTATTTCAGCTAAAATTTCTTTTTTTGTGAATGGTGCTCTTAACATTTCATTTTGTTGATCATTTATTTTTGGGAAGGTTCATTTTCTTAGGAAATTTGTGCAATCTTCTGATTTAGTTTGCTTTTGTGGTCCATACAAGTTTCTATATATGTCTTCAGCAGTCTTTGCAAATTCTTATTTGTACTAATTTTTATTTATTTATGTATTTATTTATTTATTTATATATTGACATTTGCTAATCAGGTTGTTCCAGCTGGGCTTGTGGCCTATTTTCAGTGGAGACCCGGAGAAAAGCTCCAAAAAAAAAAAAAAAAAAACACACAAACAGTTTACAGAGAATCAAACATTTGAGTCAAAAATGTGGTCAAAATCAGTTATACAAGAACATTAGAGAGACAAAGCAGAAATGCAAGCACATGATATATAATATCAATATTTTTACAGACTAAAAATATATTTGCATATTTACAAAAAGAGTTAAGTCCAACAGTATTGATTGTAGAATTTAATAAGTATCCACAATAGAGTAATTAGCTGTATGTGGAGGGACCGAAAAGGTATATAGTAGGGTTGTGGGGAGCTTAAGTAGTGGCTTGACATGGACATATTTTGGAGTTGAGTAGATGAAATTTGAGTTTTTCTTTAAAGTGGGATGGGTGAATAATGGAACAAATGTATCTTGGGAGTTTGTTACAGGCTTGGGCAATGGAGTGTTTATATAGGAGTTTGTCAGCTATTTTTTTGGGTTGGTAGATTTGTAGTAGCTGCTGATTAGAGATACGGAGAGTCTGCGGAGGAGAGTAGATAGAGATGAAGGAAGAGAGAGTAGGGCAGGATGAAGGTATGTAAAGAATTTATGGTAACATTTGAAGTTGTGACAGCAGTAGAAGATGGAGGAATTCAAACAGTGGAGAGTTTTTAGAACAAGGCAGTGATGTGTATTGTATGGAGAGTTTGTGATAAATCAAGCTATCTTGTGGTAAGTTTGTTGGAGTTTGTTTAAAGTAGTAGTTTGGATGTTGGTGAGTACTGGGACAGCATATAGAAGGGAGGGGAGGAGAAGAGCTTATGCAAGGGAGAGTCTGGCATTTGCAGTTAGAACTTTTTTGTTGCAATACAGTAAACCAAGTTCCTGGTGAGTCTTTTTATGCTTTGGAGGATTTGCAAGTTGAATTTGAATTCATCATCTATGATGACCCCAAGGAGTTTAGTGTGAGCTTCAGGTTGGATAACAGTGTTATTAGAGGAAATAATAGTAAAGGTGGACTTGAGGTTAGAGAGAGATCGGGAGAAAAATAACGAGAGTTTGGTATTTTTAGGGTTGAGAATGAGTAAATTCCTGGACAACCACTGTTCAGTGGATAGGAAGGCCTGTTGAGTAAGAGTGTGGAGATTGGAGACATTGTCTGAGATGGAGATGAGAGTCAAATCATCTGCATATTGGATGAGGGAGGATTGTTTACAAGAAGTATAGAGATCATTGGTAAAGACATTAAATAGGAGGGGACCCAAAATGGAACCTTGTGGTACCCTGGTTGGGACAGGTATGAATGGAGAGGTGGAAGATAGTCATTTAACAGATTGCTGCCTGCAGGATAAGTAACTGGAGAAGCAGGCAAGGGAGGAAGAAGATAGACTGAGATCTGCAAGTTTAGACAGCAGTAGGGAATGGGAGACTGTATCAAATGCTTTGGAAAGGTCAAGAAAGAGACATGATATGAGTTTGTTATTGTCTAGGGCCTTGGCAATGGTATGTGTATAGGATAAGAGGGCAGTAGTTGTGCTGTGGCTGGGACGGAAACCATGCTGAGTGGGAGTAAGGAGGTTATGGTGGAGGAGGTAGTTGAGTAGTTGTGAGTGGATACATTTTTTGAGAATCTTAGAGAGGGGAGATAGAATGGCTATAGGTCAGTAGTTAGATGGGTCTGTAGAGTTTCCACCTTTATACAGGGGAGTAGTTAAAACGGATTTCCATAGGGCAGGGATGGTGGATTCCTGAATAGATCTAGTGATTAGTATAGATGCTTGATAGGCAATAGAGTCAGCAGCAAGTTTGAGGAAGGTAGGAGGTAGATTTTCAGTGGAGGGAGAGCAGGGTTTGAGTTTGTGAAGACTAAATCTGATGTAGGAAGTAGGAACCAGATGTAAAGAGAATAGTTGTTTGTTAGAAGGATTTGGATGGGTAGGCAGAGAAGTTGTGTTACAGTTGGAAGATATGAGTGTTTGAATGGTTTCAATAAAGTGTTTATTGAGAAGAGTAGCAGTTTCCAGAGGAGATGTATTTGGGTAGGGGCAGGGAGTTGAGGGGCATCCTGCAGAGAGAATTTTGTTAATAGTATACCAGAACTTGTGAGGGTTGGATTTGTTATTGCATTGGGCAGAGTTATAAAAGGACATTTTGTCATTATTGTTTTATTTTTTGTAAGATTTCTGAGGTGTCTGTAATCATGTAGCAGGGGGGATTACTTTGTTTTGATCCAAGCTTTCCAAGCTCTATCTCTTTTTTAGCATAAGGGACTTAGTTTCTTTTGAGAGCCAGGGAGCATAACTGGGTTTTATTCTAACCTTCCTAGAGGGAGCAAGGGACTTCAGAGTATTCAGGAAGATGCTATTGAATCTAGTAACTGTGTCATTGAGAGGGATTTGTTTAAGGATGGACCAGTCAATGGTGAATAGAATAGAGTTGCATTGGACTATATTAAAATTTGAGAGTTTTCGACAATCTCTATAAAGGTGGGATTTGGGGGGGGTTGGATGGTGTATCTAAGGACTGAGGTGGGGAGGTGGTCGCTAAGTTGTTCTGGTAAGGTAGTGGGGTTGTGGTAGTGATGAGGGGAGTTGGTGAGTATTCAGTCAATTATGGAGCCGGAAGATGAGTTTTTCCTTCATAGTCTAATTTTGTTATATTTGGTATTGCTTGTTTGGCTGCAATTATTCTTGCTAGTAGTTTGGAAGGGGTTTGAGCACTGTCAGCATACCTAGCTAGCATCTTCATCTCAACAAAATAGTATTGTTTTGAATGTAAGAGGTATAATTCTTTTTGCAAGTTTATCATCTGTGTTTCCAGGTCTGAGCTTTTGAATTTTCATTTCAACTTCTTTCAACTTGGTCTGTAGTTTATATTCTTCGTCTCTGTATATTTTTTGTAATGGGATGCTTTCTGAATTAATATTCCCCTCATTCTTGCTTTGCAAGCTACCCACCACACATTATATGGTATGTTCTTATCTAAAGGATTATTGTCTATTTCCAGTAGTATATTATTTATTTCTTGGATTACATCCTTCTTTGGCAAGAGGTTTGGATTTAAAGGACCATGATGGGCATTTGGGTTTATTGTTCTTGTTGCTAGGTGGGATCAGTGATATGGTAATTTTAGAATGGTCTGAGAGGAATCTGGGTTCTATATTATAGTCTGTTTTTGTTTCAAGAAGTATCTCGGAGACCAGGAAGAAATCTATTCTAGAACATGCTTTATAACATGCAGAGTAATACATATATTTGTTAACTGAGGATTTGCTGTCACTAAAATTGTATGGGTCAGGTAGTTTGTAATCTATTATTAGGTCCTTTAGGCCTAATAAAATTTGGGAGTTGTATATTTTGTTTTTATTAGATCTATCTGTTTCTGGGTTAAGAACCATGTTCCAGTCACCTCCTAGCATGTAATAGTAGCTTGTGAATTTCATTAAGATATTGTATAATTCAATAATAAAATATTGCTGTTTTTATACATGGGCTATATAGATTTAAGAATATAACAGGTTTTAGACAGTGAGTATTAGTAGAAATAAAGTAACACCATCTGCCATTTTGGTCTGCCACACATTCTGTTACTTCCCAACTGAAGGAATTTTTAATAAGAATTGCAACACCCTTAGAGTTTGTACTATTGCGTGATGCTATTATTTTAAATAGCCATTTTTGCTCTGTCTTTTTCCCAATCTTTGACAATCATATCGGTCTCATGTAAAAAGATTACATTTTCCTTAGATTGGAAAAGTAAGTAATAAGTAGCTTTCCTTTCTTTTTATCTTGGCGTCCCTTTACCTTCCATGAACCGATTATTCACATTTTTTCTCTCCATTGTAGGTTATACTTAAGATAACTTTAGCGATTTCCCTTATACTTTGTTGGATTGTTTTAAAAAACCTTTTCAGTAGTCTAAGCATAGCTATTGCAACACCTGTTCCATCCAGAAAAACCCTAGTGCCAAATCACTTATCTACCCATCTGGAAGAGAATCAAAAAATGTAACTTTCAAAAATATTTCAATTAGTGTAGCACTCATAAGGTAATGTTATAACACGTTTATGTAATAGATGATATAAGTTAAAAGCACAACTCTATGATACAAATTCTAATGCACTCAAGATCTGGATATTCCTGTACAACACAGTATCCTAAATCCCTGCTCTCAGTTTCTCAATAGTGCCTTTTAGATTATAAGAACCATACCAAACATTTAAATAACAAATCAGAGAGATATCCCTATATATATATATATATATATATATATATATATATATATAATATATTCCAGAGATTGGTTTACATACTTATTAGTGTTTACATATGATTCTGAGATTTTTTCACTCTAATACTGTTATATTCTGCAATTTTAGAAGATAATCAACCCATTTGTCTTATGTTTGCTTGTCAGCAACATTCCACTCTATATGCAGTATATGCAGAAATGAGAGAAAAGAAGAAAAAAACACACACGTCTATAAATTATATGCATAGTATACATACATATATGCAGGTCACAGGTTTCAGTCTAGTGTCCTTAAATTCTGTTTTATGTCTATTCTTAGCCTTTTCCAAGGAAATGCTTTTTAATTGTTATGACCTTGTTGAAAAGAAATAGTAACAGCATACAGTACCTCAAAATCTTGCATTAATAAAGCTTTCTATCTTGGGATTTGTAGTGAGCTTCCCATTATTTCTAGGTAGTGTAAGAGGTCTCCACTCTATTTCTACTTGGTTTTCATTGTTTTCCAGTGTAGTGGAATGGTTTCTTTCATTTCAATTCTTGATTGTTGTCCCAGGCTCTGTGAATTGTCCTGGCAGAGGAAATAGAAAGTGTGCCACTTTGAAATGGGACCTGGTGTAAAACTAAAGCTTGAAACTTTCTTTTCAACACACACTACTTCCTGTTAATGTGGAAATTTGCTGTGTCAGATGGAATGATGAAATGGGGATTTCTTCTTTTATTTTCGGTTTTTGTTTTTTCTTGAATATACTTGCCACATTTGGTGTTTTTAATTATGGATTCACTGCCATTTGATGCTCAGAGATTTCACAAGTAGGGAAGTGAGTTGAAAGCCTGAAGAATGCTGTTTTTGCTTCTTTTGATGAATTAACCATGATTATACAATGACTCCCGATTAATATTCAAAAACATGCATGCTGATTGGTCAGTGTGCAAGTTGTAAATCAGAGTTATAGTAATGGAAAAAGGTCCGGTTGCCCGGACTTTTTCCATTACTATAACTCTTTTTTTTAACAGCAACGGCCGTTGCTTCACACTGTCTCGCTGTGTTAAAGGAGTTTAACATAGCGAGACAGCTTTTAAAAAAGCAACGGAGATTCTCCGTTGCTTTTTTTAAAGCTGTCTTGCTATGTAAAACTCCTTTAACATAGTGAGACAGTTTGTAAAAAGCAACAGAGATCTTGCTTTCTCCGTTGCTTTTTTCAAAACTGTCTCGCTATGTTAAATGGGTTTAACATAGCGAAACAGTTTGTAAAAAGCAACAGAGATCTTGCTTTCTCCGTTGCTTTTGCCCACAGCTCTGATGTACTACGTAGGCATATGCATGCGCAGTACATCAGAACTGCCACAGAATATCAGACAGCTGCGGAAGGGCAGCAAGAAGGCATTATACAATGCCATTATTTAAGAAAAGTAATTTTTTTTTCTTAAATAATGTCATTGTATAATAGCAATAACCCACTTCTGGGTGTGGGTAATGCTGAATTTACCCACAGTTGGCTTTGTTTGGCCACTCAGGCTTCGCCCCCGTGACCAAACCACACCAACCGTGGGTAAATCCAGGATTACCCACACCCAGGCATGGGTTATTGCTATAATCTGCAATCTTTGTATTGAAAGGAAGGCAGCTGAGGGCGGAGCCTGAATGGCTAACTGAAAACAGCAGCATTGTAGAGCTCCATATAACTAGTTAAATAAGACAGGAAAACATATTCTTTTTTTTCCTTCAAAGTATAAAATCTTATAGATAAAGGACTAATTTACATAATTAGAAACTTTGGTGAAGTTTTACAAATAATTTTCTGTCAAAAAGCTTGGAGATATATTCACTTGTTAAAATGAGCAACTCATAGAATTCTAACCAGGATACTGCCTTAAAGAAGGAAGTACAACAGATGGCATCTACCCTGCAGTGTCTTTGAAGATGGATGATTTATTTTGATCCTGAAGTACAGGCCAACACAGAAGGCCTCTCGCTGATGAAGTTTGCAGATGACTGCAAACTAAGAGCCATAGTCAAGTCCCCAAATGATGTGGACATCCTACAGAAGGGCCTCACTGAGACAGATGCCTGGTGTCAGAGCCATGGCCTCAAGCTCAATGCCAAAAAGTGCAGTGTCATCCCCTTTGGTAAAAACTCTGTACCCATGAACTACCACATAGGCAGCAATCTACTTAACACCAAATGCGTGATAAGAGACCTTGGGACCCAGGTGGACAGTAGTCTCTCCTTTGATAGCCACATCACCACAGCAGTCAGGAAGTCCTTCTATGTGGCACACCTCATCATAAAAGGGTTCTCATCCAGGAAAAAAGAGGTCATTGTTCCCCTCTACTCATCACTCATTAGACCCATTATAGAGTACAACGCCCCTTTTGGAATGTACCTCACAAGGCATCTGCAGTAGCTGGAAAGGCCACAGAAATACCTCCCAAAGAGGATTACTGGCCTCAAACAAATGCCCTACACTGACAGCCCAAAATAACTCCAGCTTTACCCCGTAGCATATCACCTACTCCGAGATGATCTCTGCCTAACATATAAAGCTATGTCAAACCCAGGGCTGGTGGACATGCTACACCTAAAGAAATCCCAATTCCTCCAAGCTACATGCTCTAGGGACCTAAACCTTGTCACCACAATAAACAGGAGATGTAGGAGAGATAGATTCCTGTCCCAGAGACTTCCTATACTCTGGAACAATCTACCCATCTATGTCAAGCAAAGTTCTTCATTAGCATTCTTCAAGAAAAATCTTGATGATTGGATGGGAAATAGGAAATACACCCCGGGGATCATTTCTGTGTTTCTGCTGGACAGTGGCACAGGAAAATAACTTTCTTGGGTGGTGTAAGTTATGGTACCTTGCTGGCTAGGCTTACGTAGTCTCTTGGGCCGATAGCCTAGTACCTACCTATGAACCTATAAACCTATGAACCTGGAAAATCTTAAAACAAGCAGTCATAAACAGGCTGACACCCTCAAGGAAATGCTACAACACCAGACAAGGATAACAGGAATAGAGGTTACTCTAAATGACTTAGAAAGCAGACTTGGGGAAGAGGAAACACAGAAAGAACTGCTTCTTAAACAAAACACTTGGTTAATAAAGTAGATGACTTGGAAAATAGGGAAAGGAGAAAAAAAAACAGGATTTTCAGATTACTTGAAAACACAGAAGGTGAGGATATTATTTCCTTTTTATCAAGCTGGATCCATGACTTTTTAAATTTAAAAGAAGGACTTTCCTTTGGCATTGAAAGGGCACACAGAACTCTTGGGAAACCTGCCACTAACTCAAACTCTCCTCCTAGGTCAATAATTATCAAATTTCTTTCATACCTGGACAAGGAACTGATTTTAAGATCAGCTTAGAGGAAGGCACTTCTAAAATATAAACAGAGCCTGATAAGATTTGATAATGACTATTCATCTAAAATAATGGAACAAAGGAAAAAAGTGTGGCCAATGATAAAGTTTCTGAAACAAAATAACATCAAGGTACAACTTGCATATCCAGCTAAGATAAGAATACTGTATGCCAACGAGATTAGGACTTTTATTGACTTAGAGGAAGCCTCTTCATTTATTAAAACTACTAATGTAATTACTTTACCAGAAAATATGGATTGGATGTCACCTTCTCTCAAGAGAACAAATGAAACAAATGTCTGGACAGATGTCAAAAAGAAGAAGCAAAAGACTGATACTGTTACAGCCAAATCTCTCAAAACATCTACTGTGGTATGAATTGTTTTAACATTACTTTAAAGGACCAATTTTACTGCTTGGCATTTTAATCTATATTTTTTGAAAATAGATGACACACAAGAGTTTTCACATTACCTCAGGTATGTAAAACAGGGTACTTTTCTTTCACAGAAGGGTTATATAGCACGCAAAATATTTATACTGTATATCAACATACATAGTATATGTATATTTTCTCTTAATTTTCTCTTTTCTTTCTCTCTTCTCTATTTTCTCATTATTTATTTTAACTGCATCTTGTCTCCCTTTCTAAATTCTCTCCTATTTACTATACTAATATAGTCTGTATATATTTAATAACTCACTATCTATACATAGATAAATAATAGTCTAAAATAATCTAGTTTTAAGGTAATTGGAATAGTGAACTTAATTGTTATGACAATATTTATTAGATTAATGATAGTCATTGTTATGCTTATTGGGATTGGGGACATGTTCATGATTAACTCTGAAATGTTCTATTCATGTACATATGTCCTTTGAATTACTTCCTTTTAGTATTAACAAATACATAAAAAAAAGGAGGGAAAAATGTACTGTTGGTTAAGAAAAGTGAAGCTTTCTTCACATTCTATTTGTGTTGCCATAGCAACAGTAAACAATTGCTGCAGTTTCTAAGGACACTGTGAATCTGTGAGGTGCATTTAGCCTCACAGATAACAAATAATAAGAAAAAGTAATGTTGTTTAGTCATTAAAATGAAAACAACCTAAACAAGGTAAAATAAATACATAATAGGATTATTTGTAAATGTTTTGATTTATCCTTATAGGATTACATATTCCTGGAAACACAACTGAAATGTTCCCATATGACATGTGCACTGAAATGTAGCTGCTTGATTGAAAAGTATTACTCACTTTAACATGCTGATTTCACAAGCTGTCTGCACTGTAAAAGTTGCATTTTATATGTTACTTGAAATTGTCAGTCTCTAGAGCATATGAAAAGATACATATTACTTTTTGCAACATGTTATCTTTGCAGTTAACTCACACTCTGTACAAACTCACTTTCTAACTGATAGCTATTCATTTAAAATATCAGTTTAATTATTAAATGTGCCCTTGAAATGCTATTGACATTTTGACAAAATATAATCTGAATTGTAAAATGTATGACTTGAAAGAAGCGAAGTAATGCATAGATTTCAAAGACAGTTCTTTTTTTTTTTTCAAAACAGGTTTATTGTTTTAACATATAAGAGAAATATCATAACAATTTTATACAAGTAATTAAAAATAGGTATTATTATAATATTCAACAATACAACTAAAGTATTTACAAAGACATCCACTACAATCAGATCAATTAATTAAACTAAAATACCATGCTATTGAAATTAAAATTTTTTTAACAAATTTTGTAAATTATCCCATACAATATAATAAGATGTTTTTCTATTTGTTCTTGTCCTAATTGTGTTTATTTCCATATGGCACACTATATTCATAACATTTTTAAATTCATTGAACGAAGGAGGTGTATCTGAAATCCAATTTCTAGTTATTATTTTCCTAGCCACTGCTAGAATAGACCATAACAAGGGAAGCTTAACCTTTTAACACTTTGAGGTACAGGTGTGTTGAATAATATAAGAGATTTAGAAATAATGAAATTATCTGTAAAAGAGCCTTCAAAAATTCATTAATTGACTTCCAGTATTCTTTCAATTTTATACAGTCATAAAACATATGAGCCCAGTCAGCATTAATTTCTACATTACATCTCTTACATAAATTATCTTTATTATTTATTTTATTCATCATCAAAGGTGTATAAAAGATCTATGTAAAAATTTCCATGTATAAAGTCTCCAGACAATGGAAGACGTAGTTCTATAAGCAGATTCCAAAATATATTGTTTATCTTGTTGATTTGGTGGGTCCCCATTAATAGAAGTGAAATAATTCCAGTATGAATCTACACTGTAAAAAGTTTCTTGTCTGATAATTTTATGTATGTATGAAAGTTTACCTTTATCAGAAACTTTATGTTGTAAATTTAATATCAAGTAATCAATCAGTGTTGGAATAGATTCTTTAACTGTTATAGACATTAGATCTATTTTATTAATGAGATGTTGTCTAAAGGTCTGAACCTCTAACCAGCAAGTTTCTCTTAGATCAAATTCTTGTTTTAAGAAATCTAGATTTTTAACTTTATTATCAGATATCAACTGATACCAGTACTTTAGATCATTATCTATAGCTAAATGAGTTCCTTCAGAAGTAGATGACAAAAGCATACCCTGAGTATACATTATAGGAATACAATAAAATTCCATTCCCTATACTTAGGGTGCATGAATATAAAGTTACGATAACTAATAATAATATTTAATGGGTAACAAACCATATGTTTAGGTGTAATAGGTGAAGTACAAAATTCCTTTAGTAACCATAACATGGAGTTATTTACAATCATATTTTTATGTGTTAAGGAGATTTTCATGAAGTGCATACTAATTAGCTCCCAATAATCTTTCCATTTTGTGACATATGACTGATCTATTAATAAAGTAATAACTTTTACAATAGAAGAGATAGTATATAAATTAAAGTCTGGAAAAGAAATACCCCTTGAGACCAGCTATTAGTATGTTTCTTTAATGCAATCCTAGGTCTATTAGGTGCCCATAGGAAATTTAACATTAGTGTATTCAGTTTCTTGATAATTATTTTTGTAGGTGGAAGTATTATTGATTGTATTAAGTATAAAATCTTGGAGAATATTATCATTTTAATAATTGTAAGTCTCTCCTCCATAGTAAAAAACATATTATTCCAGGTATTAAAAAGATTTTGTATATTAAGAAAACAGGTATTATAATTATTATATATAATAGATTTAATATCTTTAGATAGTATTATACCTAAATAAGTTATCTGACCTGAATTGGGTACATATTTAGTAAAATCACTAATGAGAATATTTTTTCGTGTATATATAGGTAGTATTTTAGTTTTTTCTTCATTGAATATTAAACCAGAAATACTTTTAAAATTCATCATGTTATCAAATAGAGACTGCATAGAAGAATTAGATCCTGCTGATGTAATTAGAACATCATCTGCAAAAAGTTGAATTTTGGATGTTGTATTTTCATCTATTTCAAAACCCTCTATGTCAGTACTGTTTCTGATCAAATTAGCCCAAGGCTCCATTACTAAAGTGAATAATAGTGGAGTAACTGGACATCCTTGTTTTGTACCATTTAAAATGGGTATTTTTTGTGAAACATAAGTTCCTACCTTAATATAAGCCAACATTCCTTTGTATAAATGCTCAATTAGATTTACAAATGCATCTGAGAAGTTTGTGCACTTCATTAAGGTAAACAGATAGTCCCAACTTACTGAATCAAATGCTGAACTTATATCAAGACTAATAAGTGTTAAATCTTTCTTTTTCCTATTTGCAAAATCTATTAATGTTAAAGTTCTTCTTATATTATCAAAAGTATTTCTATTTACAATGAAGCCTGTCTGATCTATATCTATAAGATTGTCTTCAATCTATCAGCAAAAATACTCATAAACATTTTATAATCAACATTAAGTAATGAGATGGGCCGATATGAAGAACATCTAGTTGGATCTTTATTAGGTTTTAAAATTGGCGAAATAAATGTATATTGCCAAGATGGGGGGGCTTATTAACTCAGTTTGGGCCAAAATTAAAACCTTATGTATTAATGAATATGTACTTTTAGAAAGGATTTTATATATCTCTGGTATAATACCATCATTACCCAGTGCTTTGTTTGATTTAAGCTTATTTATTTGTGTAATAACTTCTGTATATGAAATACTCTTGTCCAATAGTTTAATCTGTTGTTTATTAAGCTTTTTATTCATGTTTGTGGTTATAAACTCCTTTATTTTATCTTTAGGTTCCATGTTAATGTTATTATGGTTAATTTTGTGAAAGTGATTTCTAAATTCATCTAGTATTTCTGGTATACTAGAAACATTCTTCTTTTTCCTTAGAGAAAAGATTTCTTTGATATGGTTTTGTTTATTCAACCTTTTTGTTTTATTTTTAAGTCTATGTAAGTATTTGGGGCTTATTGAATAAGACAAAACTTGTATTTCTCTAAAGTTATTTTAACTTTATGAGTTAAAATTTCTTTGTATTTCTCATTTAGTTTGTTTATTTCTTCAATAACTTTCTTGTCCATAATATTTTCTTTATTATTATGTTTATAAGAGTCTAATTTACTTTGAATATCTAACAATTCCTTATCCCAAGATTTCCTTTTATTATTATACCATCTGATACTTTGTCCATATAGATATGATTTTAAGGCATCCCAAACATAAACAATGGAGACTTCAGGAGTATTATTTATGTCTAAAAATGTTTTACTTCTGAAAGTATATATTCTTTATAGTCTTTTAGTTGAGTTAAGTATGCTGGTATCCTTTTGATCTGAACATTATGAGTATTTTTATCATGAATTCAAAACAATTGAATTATGATCAGATATAGGACATGAAATGATTTTGGAATTAATTAAATCTGTTACCATCTGGTTAGAAATAAAGACCCTATCTATTTTTGAATAAGTTTTGTATCTGTTAGAAAAAAGGTGTATGGTAATGAATTTGAATCTATCTGATTATTAATATCATTCATATGATAAGAATTAGCAAAATCATTTAAATGTTTTGCATTAGATGTAATTCTTCTTTTCCTATAGTGGTAGTATCACTTTCATGTAGTATACAATTAAAGTCACCAGCTAAAATAATATCTCCTATAGAGAATGATATGATCTTATCAAGATGATGTTTCACTGTATTAATACCAATTCCAGGTATCCAATATACATTAATTAAAGTGTAAGTCTTCCCATTAATTTGTATTGTAACCATACAAAACATTCCTTTGTCATCCTGATAAGACTTAATGGTTTTAGGAATGGGCATACTTTTATTCCATAAAATAGCCACTCCTCTTTTTTTCTGAGTGTGCTCTGAACTAACCAATACTGTATATTTGTTTGTGGCTAGTTTATCAATATCTTTTTCAAGAGATGGGTTTCTTGCAGGAAGACTAAGTTGGCCTTATGTAAATTAATGTATCTTATTAGGCTTGCCCTTTTACATGGATTATTCAATCCATTAATGTTTAAAGAAATTCCTTTTAAAGATGTCATTTGGCATTTTTAAAACTTAAGAATCTTATGATCAAAATAACAAATAACAAGATAAGTAATGTTACATCTCCTCCTTTAGGTGTACCTTTAAATATAGCTGTATTTATTGAATCTCTTATGGGATTTTGTATAGGATTCAATTTTGTTTGTAGTGACAATGAATGTACAAAATATATTGTGGATGTCAAAACTATATACAAATAACAATGAACAAGTGAAAATAATGTAAGGATTAAACCTTGCATCCAGCCTGGAGTTATAAACTCCAACTTAGAGTAGTATTTACCACTCAAGTTAACCCCCTACCCTAAGCAGCAGTACCTCAGCTACCACCTTATCAATTTAATACTAGTTATATTTAACTGAGGTTAACAGTTTTCAATTCAATTATCTAGCAAGACAAGACTACACATTTGGTAAAACAGCATCATATAAACTAAAATAAACCTTTTTTTTTTTTTAAAACTGTTCATACTACTATATACATCCATGTAATATAAAACACTTGTATTCAAATAGCATTCAAATAATCTTGATGTTAGAAATCAAGAGAAGAGAAAAATAAGTTCTAACATTCATTTAAATCAAAAACTTTGGCTAATATGATTCAGACATTACATATATTAAGATGCATCTATTTTCTGTCATGTAAATGCAATTAACAGCTTCCAAAAAAAAAACTTGAATTGCTTGTATATGAGCATTTACTCAAACTCATTATTGTCAATAGAATAAAATATTGTATTCATAGAAATTGTTATAAATCATACTGCATAGTTATGCAGATTCTCAGAAACACTTATATACATATATACACACACACACACACACACACACACACACACACATATATATATATATATATATATATATATATACACACACACACACACACACACACACACACACACACACATATATATATATATATATACACACATACACACACACACACACACACACACATATATATATATATATATATATATATATATATATATATATACATACACATACACACATATATATATATATATATATATATATATATATGCATACACACACACACACACACACACACACACACACACACACACACACACACACACACACACACACACACACATATATATATATATATATATATATATATATCTGATCTCACTGAGTTGTGTCCTTTCCTAGCACTATCTTACTTGCTGTCCCTACAATAAATCTGTCTGCTTTATACAAAATAATGCACAGCAAACACATTTTAGTAACCAGATTTTACAACCATGCTATACTACTGCTTTAAAATGTATCACATGACAATTTCTTCCAGAATAGAGTTATAAAATTATTTATGCTTGTCAATCAGATGAATTAAATGAGTTATAGTAATGTATATGTTTGGAACATAAGTTTTTAACACAGATTATTAAGCTGCTGTTAAGTAGATTTTCAAAAACACTTGAATAAATGTTTCATTTTCTATGCCTTCTAAAATAAGACATTTACTTACTACAAGAAACTGTATCATTTAAACTCATTATAACTGACATATTTTATGAATTATAACATAGATATTTAAGTAATTATATAAAATAACTCACATTTAGATGTTAAAGAGTTCATTTTCCTTCACATAGTCGCATTTGTATCATTTCTATTTCCTGGTAGAGTGACATTCCTGAATCTGTGATGTGTCAGTGTGATATCTAGGTCAAAGGTGAGACTGGCAGCTTTCAGCTTCTCTGTGAGAATTCTGAGAGTTGAAGCTTTTGAAGTAGCTCATGGACACTGTGCATGAGACAGCCCACATCCCAGATTGTCTCTCTTAACATTTTGGCGGAAACTTATTAAAACTAGTGACAAACATTCATTTAGCAGTGTAAATGCATCTAAACATGACAAAACCTTCACAATGTATTTTACAGGTTATTACAGCCTCTATGTAAGTGAAATTAAGCCCAAAATTATTAATAAGTAATAAAACTCAATATTTTTGTCCCAACTCAATTTTTATGCAAATCTTATTATTTACTGTGTCTATATGATCAAAAGCATTTCTATATATTAATAAGGAAAAGAAAAAGAGAGTAGAAAGTAAAAGGGTGTAAGGCAGAAATAAAAAAATGTAAGAGAAAGCTATAAGAAGTATATACAATGGAATATTACTTACTGTTTATATTAATAGAGTTAAAAATAAAACATATTATTTACTATTATTTAGTTCTAATTATTATTAGTTAAAGCATGACAGATTATTTACAAACAAGCATAAGCAGTATAATCAAGAAAGTATAATTAGGAATAGCATTTGAAGAACATATAAACTTTTTACAAGGAATAAATATGTTATTATTCTATTAATCATATTTTCATTACTCTTCTCCCTGCCCTCCCCACCCTTTACCCACTACATAATCTAAATAGAATGTCATTGTTTAAACAAAGAAAAGAAGAAAAGGAGAAGAAAAAAAAAAAGATAAAGAAAAAAATGTATCAAATTACTGACCTTACTTCTCCTTTTCAGAAAGAGAAACAAGTTGAATCACAGCTTGCCATTAAATCTCCAGATATTTTGACTAGTTATGAAACAAAACATTTCTTTGCACACAGAGAATAACTTTGATTAAATCTTTTTCAAAATATTTGTGGCTTCTTGGAAATGCAGGAACTATATTTAAAAAAGATTAATAATGAAATAAAATGATGAGAGAAAAAAAACATAGAACAAATCATTTGTTTTTTTAGTCTCTTCTTCTTCTCTGAAGTCTTCCACGAAGTTTCAGTTGCCAGTCTCTTTAATGAAGGACTAGCCCATTCCATTTCTTCTATTTTATCCAAAATCTTATTTTTTTGATAAACAGTAAAGCAGAGTCTAAGTCATCGAAAATTTTAGGACCATCAGGAAGGAAGATTTTAAGCTTGGCAGGAAACAGAAGGTATGTTTTAAACTGTGCTTTTTTAAGCTCCCTTATTAGTGGCAGAAAAACTTTTCTTTTAGCTATTACCATGGAAGAATAGTCATTGTCAAAATGCACAGTTGTCTCATTAATCTTAACAGGAGCTTTAGCCCAAGCAGATTTAAGAACCATCTCTTTATCAAAAGATGATAGAAATCTAACTATAACTGATCTAGGATAGTTTTTGTTAGAGTTAGTATTAGCTATAGATCTATGTGCTCTTTCGATACCAAAAGAGAATGCTTCTGGTAAGTCTAAATGTTTAGGGAGCCATGTTGTTAAAAAAGAAGTAATATTGTTACCTTCAATATTTTCTGGCAGTCCAAAAATCCTAATGTTATTGCACCTAGATCTATTTTCCAGGTCATCCAGCTTTGTTTGTAAATGTGTATTTTGTTTCAGGAGAAACTCAGTGTTGATTTCCTCTTCTTGTATTCTATTTTCCATGTCATTCACAGCTTCTTCTATGCCTGTCATCTGGATCTTCTGTTGTTGCAGGTCTATATGTAACAAGTCTATTTGTTTTGTAGTTTTTTCTATGAAGGTGTCTATTTTAGTATCCATTTTATCCATCTTAGCAGTAAGTTGCTGGATTATAATTATCAGAGACTGAAGTTCTTTCTTGATGCTGGAGTCTTGAGAATTTGTCTTACTGGAACTCATTTCAGACTGATAAACTGACAGGAAAATTTCCAAAGTGATTTCTGACAGGAATATTGTTAAGATTTCCTTTCTTTTTTAGATATAGTTCAAGAACTATATAAAACAAACATATTTAGAAAGAAAATTACTTCAAAAATTAATTTTTTAAGTAATTAATTCCTGTCAGTGTAATGAAATTGGTGGAGCTGAAGAAATCTGCTGCTATCCTGTGTTCATCCTTGGCCATGCCCCCTCAAAGACAGTTCTTGACACTACAATAAAAGTAAAAATATATATTCACAAGGAAGTATTGAAATGTTTTAGTCTTCCAGTTAAAATATCTTACTGTCAACATTTTGCGATATCAGAAAGTTTGAAGAGCTAGGAAATTACTATTCTTTGTCTTTATAATGATTATTAGACAGATTTTAGACTCTGCTTAGTTTAATGAATTGTGACATATGTTTATGAGGAAAAGTGGACTCAGTTACTCCCATAGATTCATAAGTTGATAGGTAGGTACTAGGCTATCAGCCCTGGGGCCTATACAAGCCCAGCCAAAAAGTTACCCTGGCTTTTGCCACCCAAGAAAATTATTTTCCTGTGCCACTGTCAAGCAGAGCCACAGAGGTGATCCCCAGGGTGAATTTGCTATTTCCCCATCCAATCATCAAGATTTTTCTTGAACAGTGCTAATGAGAAGCTCTGTTTGATATAGGTAGGTAGTTTATTCCAGAGTATGGGAAGTCTCTGGGACAGGAATCTATCCCTCCAGCATGTTCTGTTTATTGTGGTGACAAGGTTTAGGTCCCTAGAGCATGTAGCTCGGAGGGATTGGGATTTATTTAAGTGGAGCATGTCCAATAGCTCTGAGTTTGACATAGCTTTGTATGTTAGGCAGAGATCACCTCTGAGTAGGCAATATGCAACAGAGTAAAGCTGGAGTTTTTTGAGACAGTCTGCGTAGGACATCTGTTTGAGGCCAGTAATCGTCTTTGTGAGGTATTTCTGCGGCCTTTCCAGTTATTGTAGATGTCTTGTGAGGAACATACCAAAAGGGGCTTTGTACTCTATAATGGGGTCTAATGAGTGATGAGTAGAGGGGAACCATGACCTCTTTTTTTCTGGATGAGAAACCTTTTGTGATGAGGTGTGCTACATAGAAGGATTTCCTGACTACTGTGTCGATGTGATTATCAAAGGAGAGATTACTGTCCACTTGTGTCCCAAGGTCTCTTATCACACTTTTGGTGTTAAGTATACTACCGCCTATGTTGTAGTTCATGGGTACAGAGTTTTTACCAAAGGGGATGACAATGCACTTTTTGGCATTGAGCTTGTGGCCATGGCTTTGACACCAGGCACCTATCTCAGTGAAGCCCTTTTGTAGGATGTCCACATCGTTAGGAGTTTCAAATATGGCTCCTAGTTTGCAGTCATCTATGAACTTTGTTAGCCAAAGACCTTCTGTGTTAGCCTGTACTTCAGAGAAGTAGATACCAAACAGGAGAGGACCTAGGACTGAACCCTGTGGTACTACACTTGTCACTGGTCTGAAGTCGGATTTGGAGTCTACTACTTTCACAGTGTGGGTTCTGTCAGTGAGCCAGTTGGCAACCCATCTTGTGACATAGGGATTTACACCTAGTTTAGTGAGTTTATCTATAATTCCAGAGTGGGGGATAGTGTCAAAAGCCTTGGCAAGATCTAGATAGGCTGTGTGAATAACCTTACCCTTGTCTATGGCTTTGGTGACTGCTTCAAAGAAGTCTATCAGGTTTACAAACCCGAACTGGGTGGGGTCCAGAGTTTGGAGATTACCAATGTCTTTGTTTATAAATTCCATGATGATACGTTTCATGGCCTTGCAGATCAGGCTTGTCAGGCTAATGGGCGGTAGTTCCCGGGGTCCGTGGTGGCTCCCCCTTTGTGGAATGGGATAACTGTCTCTGTGTGCCATTCAGCAGGCACAAAGCCTGAGGTGAGGCTATTATTGAACATGGTACTTAGGTGGGGTGCCAGTTCATTCTGTAGTTTGTGTAGAAAGCAACCTGGGATGTTGTCTGTTCCCATGGATGCTGTGTTCTTAGCTTTGGAGAATGTGTTTTTTTACCTGTGCAGCTGTGATTACCAGAACTTTGCATTCTTCCGGTATAGAGATGGGCTCTTTAGGGGGTGAGGGGGGGGGGTAAAGTTAGCACTGAACCTATCTGCCAGGATGTTGGCAATATCAGTTGGGTCTATACATTTAGTGCCATTGTGCCGTAACTCAGAGCAGATCTGAGTGTTGCCATTGAGATTTTTGACATAGCTGAAGAATACTTTCTGGTTGTCTTTAGAATCAGTGATGATTTTGTTTTCATAACTAGCTTTGGAGGATTTTATCAGGGATCACAGCTTCTTACTGCGGCTGACCAGGGAGCTCCTCCACTCATGGGATTTTACTCTCTTTTGCAACAGTTTGTTTTACACATTCCTGGAAACTCAACTGAAATGTCCCCAAATTACTTGTGAATTTAAATGAAACTGCCTGATTAATAAGCATAATTTACATTAACAACCTGAATCCATAAGCTATCTGCTCTATATGTGCTACATTATATATGTCACTTGCATATGACAGTCTCTAGAGCACACGAAAAAAATATATATTATTTTTCCAACATGCTATATTTGCAGCAACCATACATTCTAAACGAACTCAATTGGCAACTGACAAGTTATTTATTTGAAACATCAGTCTAAATATTAATTGTGCCCTTGAAACATTGTTGCCGTTTTGACAAAACAAAACCTGAATTGAAAAAGGAATGATTTGAAGAAGTGAAGTATTGTACAGATTTCAAAGGCAGCTATTGACACTACAATATAAGTAGAAATGTATACATGCAAGGACAAATTGAAATGCTTTATACTTTTAGTTAAAATAGCTTATTGCTAAATTTTTGCTTTATCAGAAAATTTAAAGAGCTATGACATTATTTCTAATTTGTCTTCATAATGTTTACTAAAGTGATGTTAGTCACTGACTTGTTTAATGGATTGCGAGTTATGTACAAGACGGACTACTGAATGTTATTTCTGTTTACCTATGTTTGCTGAATTTCTTTTATTAGTACTGATTTAAAACAAACCGCGGCGGTGCAGCGGTAGCATTGTCACCTCACAGCAAGAGATTTTCCCGTTCGATGCTCAGGTGGAGCGCCTTCTGTGTGGAGTCTGCATGTCCTCCCCACAGTCGAGTGGCTGGTGTCCAAAAGACATGCGTGAATTGGCGTGCCTTCTTTGAAGGTTGGGTGTCGAGCTGGCACCTTGGCACCATAAAAATCTACTGCCAATCATTAGTGGACCGAAGTCCCACTGTGGCAACCCCTAACCAGGAAAAGCCAAAAGACGAAGAAGAAGAAGAAGAAGAAGAAGAAGAAGAAGAAGAAGAAGAAGAACTGATTTAAAACAAGGGAAAGAAAGGGAAGGAAAATCTCTGTTTTTGGTCAAGGGAAGAGAGACTTAAACGTATTCTAACTGCCCCAAGAACTCTCTAAGATGCCCTAAATACTGAATAAAAAACCAAAGCTTGAGCCAAGACTAACCAAATATCCACTTGAATTCGTCACATC
This sequence comes from Protopterus annectens, assembly GCF_019279795.1. NCBI lineage: Eukaryota > Metazoa > Chordata > Ceratodontiformes > Protopteridae > Protopterus > Protopterus annectens. The sequence continues at coordinate 1,280,738,895 of NC_056744.1, read as the reverse complement.
AAACAGTAAGCGCTTTAGTCACCCTGGACTTCCTCAGACTGTATAATGTGCTTAAAAACACAAACTCAATGTATACATTTAAAATTAACCATGTGACCTTATAAGTCACATGATTTCACCTTTTCCTTTTTAAAAAAGTAGTAAACTCTTTTTTATCATTTAATCCTGGTGGATGGCAAGAATTTAATTCGAAAGAATATCTATGGCAGGTACAACTCAATTCTGATTCTGCATCAAATTTCACTTCATAATTAATCACTTCATCCAGTGCGCAAAAGTTAAAATCCACTTTACAATTCCCTTCTTTGTAGTGTTTACCCATAGCATTTTTTTCATCTTGTATATTAACAACATATTTATGCTCATATACTCTTTTATATAATTCCCTTGTAATACATCCTACATAATATGCCTCACATGATAAACAAATTATCAAATACACAATACATTTTGATTTACATGTATATTTCCCTTTTAAATGTACCATATATGTTCCTATTTTCACTTCCTTGACACCAGTCAACAAATAATCACACATATTACAATTCATACATTTTATCATACCTGGATTATTACAAGCTGTCTGCTTTCTATATAATTACTCTGAAATATATTCTTAAAACTCTTGCCTCTTTTTTGCACAAATACTGGCCCTTCTCCTATATTTTTGTCTATTTCAGTATTACATTTTAGGAACTTCCAATTATCTTTTATGATTTTTTATAGGTTCATAAGTTCATAGGTAGATACCAGGCTATCAGCCCTAGGGCATTTATAAGCCTAGCCAGAGTGTATTTGGCTTCGGCCTCCCTATTAGATTAGCCTACTGTGCCTCTAAAGTAGGTCACAGAAGGTACCTTTTTTTACTGTGCCTCTGTCTAGCAGGGGCACAGGAGAGATCCCAGGGGTGAATTTGCGATTAACCATCCACGCGTCCAAATTTCGCTTGAAGAGGATCAGCGAGGGGTTATGTCTAACATGAATTGGGATTCTATTCCAGAGTCTACTCCAGCATGTCCTATTTATTTTTGTGCTGAGGTTTAGGTCCCTGGAGCGTATAGTTAATAGTTCCAGAATCTACACTGTTAGTAACTTCCATAGCTACTCTGAAATCCTTCCTTCTCTTATTTGTACTCATCTCATTGATAGCTGTTTTCCTTTTTTCACACACTTCTTTAGCAATTATTTCTACTTCTTCCTCAGGGTATCCCCTTTCTATAAAGTTCTTACAAAGACTATTACATTCCCTTTGAGATTTTTCTTCTTCATCAGTTAAACAATGTATTCTTTCCAACTGACCCCTTACTATATTCATTTTAGTACTTTTGGGGTGCATGCTATCATAATGTAAAAAGTAATTATTCTGCACATTTTTCTTATAGATAGTAGTGCATAATTTATCATCTACTTTATATACATTTAAATCCAAAAAATTGATATTCTCCACATTTGTCCCAAAGGTGAATTTTAAATAGCCACATATTCCATTTAGATAAGTAAAAAACTCCTCTAACAATATATGCTCACCTCTCCAAATCAGAAAGCCATCGTCAATAAAGTGTTTGTAAAACACAATATTGTCTTTAAACATACTTACAAAGATATGACACTGCTCCCAGCCATCCATGAAGATGTTAGCATAACTAGGTGCCATTGAGGCACCCATAGCTACTCCATTGGTTTGTTTGTATATTTTATGATTGAATTCAAAAAAATTGTAATTTAAGATAATATCTAGGATTTCCATTAATAGCCCTACTGTATTTACCAAAAAGTTTTTAGAATTTAGTAACTGTAATCTAACAGTCTCCATTCCTTCATCATTCGGAATAACTGTATATAATGAATTTACATCTAAAGTTACTAACACATCTTCATTTCTCACTCTGATTTCACTTAACATATTTTTAAATTAAAAAAAAATCTTTTATAAAAGATGAACTGCATCTCACTACTTGCTGCAGATGTATATCTACATATATAGCCATTGCTTCTGTCTTAGCTCCACTGCTCTCTACTATTGGGTGCATAGGAGGCTTACTCAAGTCTTTATGTATTTTGGGCTGCCCAAAATATGACTCATACTAGGTGTTTGAATATACAGATATTTTCTTATTTTTTCTGTTATGCGCCCCGTTAAAAAACATTATTCAATTTGTCCATCTATAAAAGAGAAACTTTTTTTCACTTTAGTAAACACTGCAACTTTATAAAATTGTGTATCGGATAACATCACTTCCATTTGATTTATATACTCATTTCTATCTAACACCACCAAGGCATTTCCTTTATCTGCTTTAGTGACTAAAACATTTTCATTATTTAAAAAACTATTAAGTAATTGCCTCTGTTTATAATTTAAATTGTAATATTTAAAAACAGGCTTATTCTCTAACATTTCTATTATTTGCTGCTCACACACCATTTGAAACATTTCTAATTCCTTTACTAATGGTGGATTATACACACTCGGCTTTCTGAACATATTATGCTTCTTTACACTATTAAGAAACATCTCTTTCAAATTTATTTTTCTAACATAATCCCTTAATTCATTTATAGTGTCACATTTTTAGCTAGTTTGGAAGGAACAAAATTCTAGCCTTTTTGTAATACTTTACATAATTCATCTGTTAAAAATACATTAGATAAATTAACTATAATAAAGCCTGATTCAACAGTACCTTGTCTTTTTCCAATTGTTCTGATAATATGCGTTCTTTCTGGGGGCAGATGTAACTTCCGCCCAAGTTCTGCTCTGCTTGCCCTGTTACTGATAAACTCTCACCAGCTGATTGGTCTCCATTAGAAAATCCTTCTCACTGGTGTCTAATAACACCAATTCTTCTGGACCTTTACTAGTTGTCACTATAACAGTACTTACACTAGCGGTAGAATTTTTCTGCGCCAATCTTTTGGATTTATGCACAGTATTATCCTCTATTTCAGCTGCTTCTTTGTTGTTGTACGACTGTCTCTGTGGCATCTGCAGTTTACGCTGCTAACGTTGTTCTGTTCTCTCTGCTGTCGGCTGATTGGACTCTTCACCCTGCTCATAATCTGCTTTATCTCGCAGAAACATTTTGACTTTCTTTTTACGCAATATTTTATTCTCTTTATTCAGCCTTGTCTGAATAAAGAGAATTTGGCATCAAAGTTCTCAGCTGTTACATTATCTTTTAAAAAGAAAAAAAAATGACTGAATCTTGTTTTTCAACTCATTCATTTTTGGCATATTAGTCTCTGACAGCATTTGAACATATAGTAACCCTGTTTTTTTTTGATTCAAGGCTACCCACTGTTTTAAAAAGTCAGCTGAAAAGTTATTACCAATTGGCATAACCAATATTCTCAAGCCTTTTGGTACTCTTTGTGTTTTGAGACACATCTCAAAATACATATTGTCCCATTGCAGTCTTTTGAGCTTGATTAAATCACTCTCTAGCTGTTTAAACTTTTCAGAGTAATTAACATTGTTAGACATAATTTGTCCTTGTAAATCATCCATATCTCCAAATGGATCAACTGGAGGTGCTAACCAACCATTTAACTTTTCATCAAATGTTCCTGGTGCCACTTCTTTATTATGGAAATTGGAAACATGTTGTACCACTTGTTTATTCACTCTGCCTTCTTGGTTCGCTATAACAGAAGCATTTGGAGTATCAATTAAGATATCTCCTGGTGTTATAGTCATAAAGCTTGTCATATCTTGGCTCCAAATAAAACCAAATAACCGACCAAACAAAATTCAAAACTTCGGAAAACATTAAAACTGAATAAAAAAACCAAAGCTTGAGCCAAGACTAACCAAATATTCACTTGAATTCATCTCATCAAACAGTAAGTGCTTTCATCACCCTGGACTTCCTCAGACTGTATAATGTGCTTAAAAACACAAACTCAGTTTATACATTCAAAATTAACCATGTGACCTAATAAGTCACATGATTTAACATTTTCCTTTTTAAAAAAGCAGTAAATTCTTTTTTATCATTTAACCCTGGTGGATGACAGGAATTTAATTTTATTTGCCATAGATATTCTTTCCAACTCAATTCTGATTCTGCGTCAGATTTCATTTCATAATTAGTCACTTCATCCAGTACACAAATTTTAAATCCACTTTACAATTCCCTTCTTTGTAGTGTTTACCCATAGCATTTTTAAAAAATATCCTAAAAGATAATTGGAAGTTCCTAAAATGTAATACTGAAATAGACAAAATATAGGAGAAGGGCCAGTATTTGTGCAAAAAAGATGCAAGAGTTTTAAGAATATATTTCAGAGTAAGTTAAATAGCAAGCAGACAGCTTGTAATAATTCAGGTATAATAAAATATATGAATTGTAATATGTGTAATTATTTGTTGACTGGTGTCAAGGAAGTGAAAATAGGAACATATATGGTACATTTAAAAGGGAAATATACACATAAATCAAAATGTATTGTGTATTTAATAATTTGTATGTCATGTGATGCATATTATGTAGGACATACTACAAGGGAATTATATAAAAGAGTATATCAGCATACATATGCTGTTAATATACAAGGTGAAAAAATGCTATTTATTTTATTTATTTCCAGTTTGATTACCGGGGAAGTCCTGGGTCAGAGTGACCCATTTTCAGTGCAGGCCCGGGGAGAAAAGCTCCAAGATACACAATACAGATAAGGTACAGAAATACACGGATGTCAGTCTTACATAATATGGAAATACTTACAAGTAAGTACCTTGAAAGTATGCATAATAAGCAGAAAAGCATTGAATGTGGACTTATTGTTTATACATTTTCTTTAGTGTGCACACTCAGATATTAGGTGAGAAGATGTTTTATATACATAATTTTAAGTAAAATGAGGATACACTATACATGCACAATTTCAGAAAAGAAATTAGTAATGGAAAGCTATATGCAATATTTACAATGTATGGGGATACAATGCTCTGGGTAAACACTACAAAGAAGGGAATTGTAAAGTGGATTTTAAATTTTGTGTACTGGATGAAGTGACTAATCATGAAGTGAAATTTGATGCAGAATCAGAATTGAGTTCGAAAGAATATCTATGGCAGGTAAAATTAAATTCCTGCCATCCACCAGTGTTAAATGATAAAAAAGAGTTTATTGCTTTTTTTTTAAAAAGGAAAAGGTGAAATCATGTGACTTATTAGGTCACATGATTAATTTTAAACGTATAAATTGAGTTTGTGTTTTTCAGCACATTATACAGTCTGAGGAAGTCCAGGGTGATGAAAGCGCTTACTGTTTGATGTGATGAATTAAAGTGGATATTTGGTTAGTCTTGGTCAAGCTTTGTTTTTTTATTCAGTTTTATTGTTTTCCAAAGTTTTGAATTTTGTATGCTCTAAATACTATTTGAGTAATACTTACCTAAGGTAAGTCTTGATTACCATACAGGTATCTTCACATTCATTCGAGACCTGATGTGATTACCCATTCTGGAAGCAGGAGGTGCCCTATGCAGGATGGGAATTGTTAGGGTGATCATAGTTCATTCTTAGACTCTGCTTTGTAAATCTATATATATGTAAAAACACTGCACACTAGAATGTAGGGCACCTCTACTGAGAGTCAGGATACCACTGATAAGCCATTTCTTTTCATAAGTGTAAGATGAAGTTGGTGAGCTGAAGAGTGGGAAAATAAAGGAAGACAGTACACCTACAGTAAATTCATATTTCATTGGTAATCACTCCTTGTCTCCTGTAGAGTCCTTTTAGTCAAATTATTTTAGTAATAATCTATTTGTTGTTGGCTTATTTAGTGTATGCTCCTCTGTTGTATTTAATTTATCCAAAATGGCATATCTGACATGTTTGGGATCTCTTAAGTGTAACTAAATATTGGATATTTTCTAAGTTAACACAATAATTGTTTGCACTACTAACATTCCATCCTGATATATAAAATACTATACAACAATAATAGAATAATATAGAATTTCATATCTCTTTTAAGAAAAATCCTCCACATAATAATTTAACATATGGAGCTCAGTTGATATGGTTGGTTATAGGTATGAGTGATAATCCAATAGATGTATCTTTATCTATTGGATTAAGAATGACTTTCTGTCAAAGGAAAAAACTTCAAAGACCAATACATGTAAGGTTCAGTTAAGGCACTTTTAATTTACTTGCTGCAAGGAGACAAAAATATGCAAATGCAAGGATTTGTCTAACTATTAACAGGAAGTATGTTCATTCTTATACTGTTTGACAAGACATGGCCTTCTAAGCTGACGTAATCAAACACAACTTTTAGCATTGTTCTACAGCAGATGTTGCTCAGATTTTCTGCTGACATGACTAGATTTGTGAGAAACTTTTGAGAAAAACAACCTGGCCTTGGTGACCATTAATCCGTTTACAAGCTTCTATTGTACAGTGTTACTTTTCAAGGTACTCTAATTCAGATACAAGCAAATTCTGATTGCAGTTCATATTTTCAAGCAGGCTTTGTCCTAATTATCTGTAACTTCTACAGCTGTGTATTTTCTCACAGCACAGTGGAACTTCTTGTCTAAGTTTCATTCAAGTAGTATTGTTCTATTCATTATTTTCCTAATGCAAGCAGAAATCACCTGCTTCTCAGTAAATTTCCAAGGCACAAGCAAGATTTTAGCTAACAATACAAGGTCAGAAAGCAACTGCAATTTGTACAGATTTATGCAGTATGAAATAGAATAACTGTGTTAACCCTTTTCAAGCTCTAAATGCACTAAGTATATTACTAATACACACAACAATACATATTTTTATAACATTTCCCCCCTATTAATACTTTTATTCTACTTTCAAAATAAGCATAAACAGTTTGTTTTCTTCTCCTAACCTCTTCCACTCAGGATTTGCTGTTAAGAGAGTCATTCAGTTTAAACTAATGAAAGCATTTTCAGTCTTTTAACAGTTCTTCAAACTCAGTACTTTGATATAAGGTTTCAGAAACTGACATGTCTATAAAGTCTTTAATCAGTCTTTTCATGCAGGGAATACCACAACAAACATATACTCCCAGTAGGAGCATACCTACACAAATGGCAATCAGGATGTTCATTAGGATGGTACCCCACCCCCCAAACCATTTCTGGAAAAAGTCCGTCAGTGGGTTTGGGCCTGGTTTGGTCATGGCCGACACTTGCTGAATTACCTCAAGATGATTGTCTATCTCATGTTTATGGTCAGAAATATACGAACAGCATTCTTCTTGGATTAAAGTGTAAGTACCACCTCTCGCCACTAGGGTGAAGTCGAGAGCCATGCGGTTTTGGAGCACTACAGTTCTCATAGCATTCAGTTCATCAGTCACCAATTCGAGAGCAGAAAAAGTTGTGTTGCTCATTACTTCGAGAAGTTTTGACAGTTTTCTCAGCTCCCAGATCGATTTCACTGCTCCATATGCTGATAATATGCCTGCCCACGATATAACGCTATCACTCAAGTCCATGTGTGCCAGTCCTTTGCCTAGAGAGTGATGGTCTTTCCAATGTGCATCGATTTGTCCCACTGGATTTATAGGTTTCTTGATGACTTCTCGGACATTTTGAATTTTCCCACGAGGCAAAACTGCAGTGTGTCGTATGGCCGGAACCAGGTAACCCAAAAAACAACTGCCGGACCAATTCTCAGGTAACCATTTGTATGCCTTTCTGCCACACACAAAATAACAGTCCTCTACTTTAGTAGTAACCTTGCTATGATTATACACTCACCCTGCATGAAACATTTTTCTATCAATTGTAGACAGCTGTTTATAAAGAACAGAATTATGTTTTACTTCATCAAGTGTTTTGTGCATCAATCCAAGAAATGAATCATAGTTTGTATTACAATAAAGATCTACATTGTTACCTTTAGTGTAACATCTATAAGGAACAGTCACATTGCAATTGCTCCAACCCACCTGAACAGTATCATTTTTATAAAAACACACAGTTCCTTTTTGTGGAACAGACAAGTGCAATGCTATTCTATCTTGTGCTGTAATGATTGAAGTATCATAAATCAAGTTCTCTCAGGTCTCATTGACCCCTAGGGGGACCGTAGTCATTAATAACCCCCTGTATGCTGTCGACAAAGCTGTACAAATCCAGCAATTCGAAACATTGAAAGTCTAAGCATACACATATTTAATTGCCTGGTAAGTGTTAAAGTTTGGATGCCAGTTTATGACTAACGCTTCACGTTTATTCAGTTCAGTCTGTGTGGCTGGGAAAATAAAAGGCCACAACAAAAAGATTATTGTCACTAGTACAGTTAACAGGATGATTATGCAATACTTCTGAGGAAAGGGTTGTTCTGCATTCCTGTTTCTTCTGGACTCTATAATTTTTGCTCTTGGCATGTAACAAGATTTTTGTCCAGTTTAAAGTTTTTAACTAATTTACAGTGCGTCAGGTGGATCCAGGAGGCACGCTCTGTAATTTTGACTGCAGTGGGTGTTGACAAAAGCACTTGATATGGACCTTCCCACTTTGGAGATGCCCAATTCTTCTTCTTAACTATCTTCAGCCAGACCCACGCTCAAGGGGGCACTGCCACTTCTGATGGTCTGGTTCGTTCTTTATCTGAAACAGAATTTAACTGCAACAAATGTTTAGAATTTAAAAGGTTTCCCATATACTCAGCTAATGTACTGTCAGCTTCCTGGTCTGCGGGCATGAGAGATTTCCACTGAGGTATATAATAAGCCCTTCCAAAGAGTTTTTTGAAAGGAGTCAATCCTTTTGCATTTGGAACAGTTCTCATGCTCAACAGTGCCAGGGGCAGACAGTACACCCAATTTCTCTGTGTTTCCATTATTAATTTTCTTAGCTTACTTTTTAAAATCCCATTATGCCTCTCTACTAGCCCTGCAGATTGTGGGTGATACGCACAATGATTTTTTTAAAGAAATGCCAAAATGTCTACTTAACTGCTGTATGGTCTGGTTCACGAAGTTGGTGCCATTGCCACTGTATATCCTTTCTGGAATGCCAAATCTAGGGATGATTTCTTTAATAAGAACTTTGGCCACAGTCATAGCATCTGGATTTTTAGTCAGAAAGGCTTCCACCCATCTGAAAAACATATCTACAATGACAAGACAATACTTCTTATTTTCACATTTATTCAACTCTATGAAATCCATTTCAGATAATATGAAACGGATACGGTGGTGTAGGGAAACTCACTTGCTTGGGCTTTAATGCCCCTTGTGCATGATGTTTATTACAAACGTGGCATAACGAACAACATTTTTTAGAGTAGTTTGTAAATCTGTACGTCGTGAACACTTGGTTCACCAGCTGTACCATTCCCCCCTGTTGAGACATGGCACTGCCCATGGCTCAACAAAGCTGCATATCTAAACAAATTAGATGGCAATATCGGTTTTCTTTCTTTAGAGATGTACAGCCCCTTTTCAAGAATTGCTCCTCGTTTTATCCATCTTTGTTTTTCAGCTTGCGTAGTAAGTGTCTGCATTGTCTTTAACATTTCTAAGTCTAAAATCTCAGAGGGTTGTAATTCCTCATTCAAAAGAAATGCTTCTGAAGCTGCCTGCTTTGCAGCTGTATCAGCCCTCGCATTACCTTTTGAAATCCTATCCTGTTGTTTGGTATGAGCTGTGCATTTACAAATAGCTACTTTCTGAGGTAACTGAATAGATTCTAAAAGATCTAAAATAAACTGTGCATGATTAATTGATTTGCCAGTAGATGTTATCATTCCTCGATTTTTCCACTGTTGCACAAAAACATGTACAGTAGAAAAAGCGTACTGGCTGTCAGTAAAAATGTTCACACATTTACCCTTTGCTAAGGTACATGCCCATGTCAAGGCAATCAATTCTGCTGCCTGTGCAGATAAATTATGTGGTAAAGATTTCGCTTCTACAATGTCAGTATCAGAAACTACTGCATATCCCACTAGGTTCTGTCCTGCATGACCCCTTTTGCATGAGCCATCCACATAGTATGTCACCTCGGCATCATCCAAGGGGACATCCGTAAGATCTTTTCTAGGCAGTGTCTTTTGCTCAATTACCTGCAGGCAGCTGTGTGGTGTGCCATCTGCAGTGGTTGGGAGCAAGGTAGAAGGGTTCAAAGTCATACATCGTTCAATTGTCATATGAGGTTGTCTCAACAGTATAGTCATACAGGAAAGATGCCTAGCAGAGGAAAGATATGCTACCTTCTCTTGGAGTAAAATAATTGCGACTGCGTGAGGCACTCTCAATGTGAGAGGTTGTAACAACACTACTGAGGCCGAAGCCTGTACTGCCATTGCAGCTGCAACTACTGCTTGTACACAGTGAGGTAAAGACTGTGCCACGGGGTCCAGTTGTGATGAAAAATAAGCAATAGGGCATTGCTTGTCCCCATGCTGCTGTGTTAACACTGATGTCATATAACCTTGCTTACAATCTACAGTTTGTAAAAAATGTTTATGATAGTTTGATAATCCCAAAACTAACGAGGATGCTATTAACTGTTTCAGTTTGCAGAAAGCAGATTCTGCTTCTGGTGTCCATTGTAACAAATCCTGTGCTGCCATAGGCTTTTTATAAATCAGGTTAGTCAGCGGTGCAGATTCCAAGGCATAGTTTGGAATCCAACTCCGACAAAAATTAGTCGTACCCAAGAAGGACATCATTTCCTTCTTGGTGGTGGGTTTTGGTGCTTGCAAAATCGCTACTTTTCTGTCCTCATCTAATGTCCTACCCTCCTTGGATATTACATATCCTAGGTATTTAACTTGTTTTTTCCAAAGCTGCAGTTTATTTTTGTTTACTTTATATCCTTCAGTGGCTAAAAATTGTAATAGCGCTATGGTATCTTCTTTACAATCTTGCTGGGTGGGGGCCGCCAGCAGGATATCATCAACATAAAGCAAAATTTGATTGCCTCTTGGTGGGGTAAATCCCGCCAAGTTACTCACCATTTCTTGTGAGAATATCGTTGGACTTTCACAATACCCCTGTGGTAGTTGCGTATATGTATACCTTTTCCCCTGAAATGTGAATGCAAACCAATGCTGACTGTCAGGGTGTATCGGTATCGAAAAGAATGCATTGCTGATATCTACCACAGAAAAATATTTCTGTTGAGGTTTTAAATCATTCAACAGGGTGTGTGGGTCTGGCACCGTAGGTGCCCTTGGTATTACTGTGTCATTTACAGCTTGTAAATCTTGGACCATATGCCACTCTCCATTTGCTTTCTTAACAGGAAATAAGGGTGTGTTACATGGTGAATCAGGAGATTCCACCAGCACCCCTTCCCTAAGTAAAGCTGATATAATAGGTTTGATTCCTACTTCTGCATCTTTTCTTAAGGGATACTGTCTTTTTTGTGGTCTAAATGCTGACTTTGGTGTAATAGTAACTGGTCCTGCTGTACGAATAAGTCCTACATCTGATTTTCCTGTTGACCAGAGAGTTTCTGGGATATTCTGTAAGGCATTCTCTTCCTCCTTTAATAGGAGTGCTAATCAGCTGTTCTTGCTAGACTGCAAGTGTACAGCTGGGCGGGTCTGAGTTATCCAATTCAACTTCTGCATTTGTATTCCCTGTTCTGACAGTTCTAACTCTGTCTGTTTCTCCCATCTCATGACTTTTTCTCCCAAGTCTACCCATTTCACATTTTTGTCTTTAGTTAAGCTAACATGCGGTAATCGATTAGATTTGTAAAGTGCAAAAAACTCCTGGGGTAATGAACAGCTGACTACACTGTTCCCTTCTGTGTCCCAGTACAGATTACATAATATCAATCTGTTTGCATGATTTCTAAACAATTCTTGCTCATATTCCTTATCAGGTCCTGGTGTGTTACAATAATACAGAATACAATGCAACAAATGTTGTCTATCAATATCAAGGGAGGGAAACTTGCTGATGGCTACGTTCATCAACTCTTCAGTCACCACCCCTGGACCAGTTGTAACCAAGTTCTGGCTGTACCAATAAAACATTTCATCCTCTGATTGCATTGCAAAAGTATCAATTTGTCGCTGTGCTTCCATACCCTGCATAGTCGGAACTACTGCTATACCAAATAGCTGCATAAGGTCTCTGCCCAAGAGGTTGACTGGGCATTTTGCAGAAACAACAATTCTGCTTCTCTGGGTCAATCCTGAAACAGGATCAGTTATCACAATATTATGGGAGAGGGTCTCCCGATACAGCTGTCCATTAGCTGCTTTCACTAATATGTAATCAGGTGACTCTGAATTCTCTGGCAGTTTGGAGGGATGTATCAGGGTCTGTGATGCCTCTGAGTCACACAAGAATCTGACTTCCCTCCCTTCTACCATGAGTGTAACTTCTGGTTTCGTGTCTGCTAAATAGAGCTCTAAGCTCAATAGAGCCAAATCCAATATTTCATTTTCTTCACTATCCTTGATTTCCTGCACTTCCTCTATTTCTTCTGTCACATCCTGTACTCCCTCTATTACATACTCATTTGTCCCTTCACTGCTATCCCCTTCTAGTGATTCCTGACTATCATATAGTCAGTCCTCAACCTCCTTATCTTCCGTGGTTGCCTTCTTGTTTTTCTTGCAATCCCTTGCCAAGTGTCCCTTTTTACCGCATTTAAAACATTCACACCTTTTCTTTCGCCCTTCAAAGTCCTCTGATCGTTGATCAGATTGTTTGTTTTCCTGGGCATTTCTCTTGCCTTTTTTTCTGGACTGTACTACATAAACTTCTGCTCCATCTTCTATGGAAAATACTTGGGCTTTCTTTTTCTTTTTGCTATTAAAATGTCTTTTGGCATGCCTAGCATATTCAAGCAATGACTGTAACCTGCTTGTACGATGATCTACCATGTGTTTTGTAATAAAACTGCTTATGGGTGCGATACTGCCTTTCAAAAATGCATTCTTTATCTGCTGCTCATATAGGGAATCGTGTGTCGGATCTTCAGGAACCTGCATTCCACAGTGGTTATTAAAGCATTCTAACAGTCTGGCATAATATCTGTCAACAGTTTCGCCTTCTTGTTGGATGCATTGATTAATGCAAGGCCAGTCTGCCCTAGGCTTCCATTTCTCAGAGATTTGGTCTGTAAGACCTTTCACTCTGTTGTCTAATTCTGCACTGCTATGTGGGAGGGGCTTGAATGCATCGTTAAGGGGATTCCAGTCGCCACTAATCATGTGCCAATCTGGCCCCACAATTTGTCTGACTACTTTTTCTACCTCTTCTCCGTTTAAATTATAACTCAGCCTCATTCCTTGCAAATCTTCTAAGAACTTTCTAAAATTAACTTTTGGATGGGGAATTCCCTCAGTGGCTTTCCGTATGTCTTCCGGAGTCCAGGGTCTATATACTAGAATAGTTGGGTCCTGTCCTTCTTGTCCTGCCTGAGGATTAGGCACTTCTGTAAGTGGACATATTTCTTCCTCACTCATAGATTGTGAATTTCTACCCATTTGATATAACTCAATGTCCCCTTCTGAGTTTCCTGCCCGTGTTCGAGACCTAGTCTCAACGGGATCTCTAATAAATGGTTTTGCTTTTGTAGTGTCTCTACTCTCAGTGACAGTAGAATATCATGGGGGTGGCCTTACTTGTTCACTTGCCTCATATTCTGGTAAGGGAGGCAGAGGGGCTGATGCTATTACTAAGTTATTGTCCTCCTTGTCAAAAAACATTGCTTTTGAATTATTATTCTTTTGTTCCCTTCGGTTTACTTCCTCAATCCACCTGTGTGCCTGAGGAATTCCTAATTGACGTTGCTTTTTACTCGACATTTGGAATCGGTCTTAAGCTGTTTGACAAGTTTGACAAGCAAGGATTTTTCTAGTTTGCCATCAAATTCATACTTATTAACCCATTTTGAGTAGTATTTAATATTATCAGCACGCTGTGACTGCATGTATTTCACGTCTTCGGTTAACGGCGGATTTTGGGACCTTTTTGTACAATTATTACCCATTTTATTATACCCTTTTAATCATTACGTAACACCTTATTTTTAACGTGGTACCACAGATGTTTTTATAGTCTCTTCAGAATGACTGCCTATCTGCTCGGTTTCCCTGATCTATGACAAGACAGTAATTTTTCTGTCCCTGACTTATAAACAAAGTCTCTAACAGAACAAATACAAATCTAGTCCCTGATCTAAAACAGAAAAAAAGAAGGTGGATTCACCTTACCTGAGCCTTTGTGATTGATCACCTGGTTCGATGTAAACCCGTCCTTCAGTCGCAGATCAGAGAGTGGCTGGCCTCTTTTGTACAACAATTCAGTCGGAGGGCTTTTCAAATAAGAAGAACCGATGTTGTTTCTTCCCCATAAGGTTTCAAGCCACCTGGCCTGTCTGATCCGAGGCGAAGTGAGGGTTTCAGGTCCAAAGGACCAATCTCTCAAAGGAAAAAACTTCAAAGACCAATACACGTAAGGTTCAGTTAAGGCACTTTTAATTTACTTGCCGCAAGGAGACAAAAACATGCAAATACAAGGATTTGTCTAACTATTAACAGGAAGTATGTTCATTCTTATACTGTTTGACAAGACATGGCCTTCTAAGCTGATGTAATCAAACACAACTTTTAGCATTGTTCTACAGCAGATGTTGCTCAGATTTTCTGCTGACATGACTAGATTTGTGAGAAACTTTTGAGAAAAACAACCTGGACTTGGTGACCATTAATCTGTTTACAAGCTTCTATTGTACAGTGTTACTTTTCAAGGTACTCTTCTAATTCAGATACAAGCAAATGCTGATTGCAGTTCATATTTTCAAGCAGGCTTTGTCCTAATTATCTGTAACTTCTACAGCTGTGTATTTTCTCACAGCACAGTGGAACTTCTTATCTAAGTTTCATACACGTAGTATTGTTCTATTCATTATTTTCCTAATGCAAGCAGAAATCACCTGCTTCTCAGTAAATTTCCAAGGCACAAGCAAGATTTTAGCTGACAATACAAGGTCAGAAAGCAACTGCAGTTTGTACAGATTTATGCAGTATGAAATAGAATAAATGTGTTAACCCTTTTCAAGCTCTAAATGCACTAATATTACTAATACACACATCAGTACATATTTTTCTAACACTTTCATTCCATGTTTAATGGGAAATTTATATTTACTTGTATTTGATACTTTAGAATTAATGTTTTATAGAAGTACTTTTTTAAAGCCTGACCAGAATTTTACCCTACTTATATTTAAAGAAGAAAGAACATTAAATTACACTCCCAAGTTTACACACACAAAAATAACATCCACTGTTATCAGAAAATATGGTATAACTACTATAATCAAAATAAAAAAAAGCAAAAAGTTTCTTCCAACAATAACGTGAAATGGATTTAACATTCTTATCATTAAATACAAATGGCTTAAATAATGCAAATAGAAGATCAAACTTACTAAAATATTTAAATCTAAATAAGGCACAAGTAGTATTTCTCCAGGAAATGCATTCTAAGACTAATGATAGCTTTATTTGGAACCCTAAGGACTATACAATCTTAGTTCAATCCTCCTATAGAACAAAGACAAAAGGATTATCAATTCTCTGGAAGAAAAACACAATCACTCCAAAAGTTATTTATAAATACGAAGATAAAGAAGGTCTACTAGCATTTGTTATAATTAAATTTAATAACAGAATATGGACCTTAGCTAATCTATATTGGTTCCCAGGAATTGGAGCAGGAACGGTTAAAAAACACCTAGACCTTATTTCCAACAATTATAAAGGAAATCTTATACTGGGAGGAGACATTAATTGTACCTTAGAAGCTTCTGAAACCACCACAAAGTCTTTTCGCATAGCAACTATTTCAAAATCCTTAAAAATAGATTGATTCATTTCATTTAATTGACACTTTTAAAGTAAAAGATGATAACTCCTTATTATTTTCCCATAAAGACCATAGATTTGGAACACAAACCAGAATAGACAAATTATTCATAGTTCAAGATTTACAAACAAAAATCCTCAACTTCTCAATAGTTCCATGCCCTTTCTCAGATCATGACTCTCTGATAATAAAGCTGCAAATAGAGTTTAAACCTTTAATCTTCTCAACTAGAATTCCATTATATATCATGAAAATTAAAGAATTCAGACCCTGGATGTTGTCAGAACTACAATTATTTCTTGAAATTAATAATACAACAGAAATTAGAAGAGTCATGGTTTGGTACTCATTAAAAGCATATTTATTTGGTAAGACCCTTAGCTGGCACAAAAACAAAGTTAGAGAGTGGGAATCTGAATCATTAGACTTGCAAAACAGACTCTTGACAGCAAAATCTAAGACAAAAATCAGAATTGTCCCGAAGTCAGAAAAGAAATAGAGGAATTAAATAAAAATTATAATGAAATTCTAACACACAAAACTTGTCTAGCCTTGGAAAATTTTAAAATAAACTCATTAGCCACCTCCCCCAGATATCTACATAACTTATCTACAAGAATTAAAATACAATCTAAAGCAAATAACATTAGTAGTATATATCATGAAAAGAAAGGGAAAAGAGTATCAGATATAGGAGACATCCTTGAAACATTTCAGTTACATTATATGGAACACTTCAAAAAAGAATATTTAGATACCAACTAAATAAACCTAGATACAAATTTTATCAATATAAAAAAAATCCTGAAAACTTAAAACTAGACCTACAAAAACCTATATCCTACAAAGAAATTGTTGACAAGATAAAAGAAAGTAAATCTAACAAAGCTCCAGGGATAGAAGGTATAATTACGGAAATTTACAAACTCTTCCCTTCAACAGTAATCTCCCTTTTTCATAAAACTTTGCTAGAAGTCCAGTCAGAAGCAAAAATACCACCCTCATGGAAATATTCTCTCATAACACTAATTCTAAAAGATAATAAACCATCAGACCTCTGCACCTCATGCAGACCTATATCATTACTGAATAATGATTACAAAATATTCATGTCAATCCTAGCTAACAGAATGAAAATCCCACTTTCAAAGATAATTAATAATGATCAAACTGGATTTTTATATAACAGGCACACACATGATAATATTAAAAGGATACTTACTCTTATAAATTATGTGAATAAAGAAGACAGAGAAACACTTGTAATCAGATTAGACATAGAAAAAGCCTTTGATTCCCTCAACTGGGAATATCTATTTAAAACTTTAGCATTATTTGAATTTCCTCCTCCCTTCATCTTATTACTAAAAACATATATATTAATAACTTAGCCTACATTAAATTAGGTCCTTTCACCTCAGAATCTATCCATATAACGAAAGATACTAAACAAGGATGCCCCCTTTCTCCAATTTTATTTGCTTTGGCTATATAAATACTTGCAGAAATAATATGCAATAATCCAAGAATAAAAGGAATAAACGTTTATGACCAGTACATATTTAAAATAATGCTTTTTGCTGATGATATTTTATTAATCCTATAAAACTCCAGAGAGTTATTAGGAGAGCTAGAAGAAGTAATGGAGAAATTTTATAAGATTTCAGGTCTACACTTTACTAGATCAAAATCAAAATTTCTATTTTTAAATAAGAAAAAAGAATTACAAGTTACAGATAAATCCATCACAGGAAAACAAGAACTTATGCTAAATTATTTAGGAATAGTGTTATGTAAAAATTTAAATGAAACAATATTAATAAATTATAAAAACATTATTAAAACAATAAAAATATATATAGAAAAGTGGAGCAAAATTATATTAACTTTTGAAGACAGACTGCAATTAATAAAAATGATCTTATTGCCAAATTACTATATGTAGTATTAGCAATACAGTTAATTCCTGAAAGATGCATTCTTAAAGAAATAAACTCATGTTTAATAAAATTTTTATAGTATCCCAAAAAGAATAGAGTAGCTCTAAGTCATCACATTAGACCCTGGAAACAAGGAGGACTGAACTTCCCAGAAAAAGAAACATATATAAAAGCATCTGTGCTTAAAACTACAATAGACTAGATAAACCCAAATTATTTTGCCAACTGGAAAGAATTAACAATGACTATATTAACAAATGAATTTAATCTGTTAAAAAAAATTTTAGTAGACAAATCAAACCAACCCTGGTACATACTATGCATAAGTATACAATATATTATAACAAAACCTTCTAAAACAACACTGATTAATCATTACATCAATTCCTTTAGGAAACTTATCAATGCAAACATAGATCTAAAACTTTGGTTTGACCTTTTAACCCCATTTACCATCACTAAGAACTTTCTTCACAAAATATATATGGAAACAATAACCTCCTGGGAACAAAATGGATTCTTATGCTGTTTTCAATGTGTAAATAAAGTAAATGTTTTAGATATACATATGATACAACTGCTTACAATATTCCAACACAGGACTGGTTAACCTTACAGGGCATTTCAATGTCCACACAAGATTTATGCAGATTAATTAATAATTCCTCATTTAAAGATACTCAAAATCTAATAAGTTTTCTGTATGAATTTATATATAATAGTTGTGAAAAGAAAAATTCCATTTCAAATCTATATAAAGAGTTAATAACATATAAAACAATTCCCAAACCATCATACTGGCAGTTCTTAACAAAAGGTCAGTCATTGCAGTTAACAGAAGAAATTAAAAGTAACATCTTCCTATCAGTTAATTACACCTCTAACACACAGTACTGGAAAATATTTAACTGGAAATATTTACATAAAGCATTTTTAACACCAGATAGAATTAAAAAGATCTGTACTACAAATGTTTTTTTTTTTTTTGCTGGAGGTGTGAAAAGTCAAATAAAGCAGACTGGATTCACAATTTTTATGAATGTAATAAAATGAAATCATATTGGAATGGAATCAATCATTTTTGCAAGCTTTATTTAATGAATCCTTTACCTTAACTAAAGTATTGATAATACTAAATGTAAATGAAGGTCCTTACCTGAATAAGACAAATATGTATTTGTTATGGACAATACTTGCTATATCTAGGAAATGCGTAACCAGAAGGTGGAATTCAAACACACCCCCGACCTTGGAAGAATTCTACACTTTACTGAAGACAACTGCATTGATGGAAATAAAAATCAAAGAACTACAAACCTATCCCAGGCCATTGGTAAATAATCCTTGGAAGAAAGTTATATCTTTGTTGGACACTCTGCAAAAATCAATAATGTATCTCTGATAACTGATCTGTTAATTCTATATTTAATAACATACAGTGTATATAATTGAAAGTCAGGCTATTGTAAATATTATATATGTTTGTTTTTTCCCAGTTAGGGTGTCACCACAGCGGAACTCCGGTCCGCTAATGATTAGCAGTAGATTTTTATGGTGCCGAGTTGCCAGCCTGATGCCCAACCTTCAGCGAAGGCACGCCCATTCATGCATGTCTTTCGAATGTCACTCAATAGTGGGAAGGACATGCAGACTCCACACAGAAGGCACTCCAGCCGAGAATCGAACAGGAGAACCTCTTGCTGTGAGGCAACAATGCTACCGCTGCACCACTGTGGCTTGTTTAAAATGATATTTAAAAATATTATGTAAATGTTATTTTAATTGAAAATAAAAAAAAAATTGAGAAAAAAAAGAAAGGAAGGCAGCTGGGGTATTTCATTTGAAACTTGATTTTCTTGCTTATTAGGAATGCACAGAAGGGGAAAAGTACTTTTTGTTGTTGTTTTATTTATATTGGCACATCCTGGGC
This sequence comes from Protopterus annectens, assembly GCF_019279795.1. Classification (NCBI taxonomy): domain Eukaryota; kingdom Metazoa; phylum Chordata; order Ceratodontiformes; family Protopteridae; genus Protopterus; species Protopterus annectens. Next base: position 1,280,719,195 of record NC_056744.1, on the reverse strand, counting down.
AAAGGTAATTTTATATCTGTTCCAGGTTATAAACTTTTTAGTTTTAGCTGCATTTAGGATTTCCTGCACATGTTGAAAGTTAAGATATTTGGCATACACTTGCCTCGGCTTGCTTATGTCCTGAGATTTGTGGACAGCTCTATGTATTATCTCAATGTCCATTTTTGCCATTTCTTCATCTTCTAGAATACTTATAATTTGTGTAAGAGCATCTTGTAGTTGGTGTTGTTCATATTTTTCACATATGCCTCTTATTAACAGATTATTTCTGTAGCTTCTTGCCTCAAGATCTACAAGTTTTTCTTGGATTAACTTTATGGATGCTTCGTTAGATTTTATTTCATTCTGATGTTCTTCTATTTTTGTTGCATTTTTTTTATAGCTTTGGCTTCTGTTATGTCAAGACATTTGGCTATTTGTTCTATGTTATTTACAAACCCTGTCAGCTGTTCTGAAAAACCCTGTATAGCTGTTTATATTGGTAGGAGTGCAAATGTCAGTTCATCTATATTATAGGATGCTTCTGATTTTTGTTTAGTATTCAGTTTTGAGGCTTCTTGTATTTTAGTTGTTATTTGCCTTTTAATAACTGTTTCTTTGTCTGGTGAGTTAATTTGTGACACTTGGTTTTTGTACTTTGTAAATCCATTTGCTCAGTTGTTTGAGACATTTTCGAAAGTCTTGCAAATTCTTTTCTCCTCTAAGGGCTGCAGGCCTCAGCACATGTGCTCTAAAGCATTCAATTTTCTAACTTGCTTTTTAAGGTATTTTAAGCTTGGAGGTTGTTAATTTCCCCAGTTATTAGTTCATCTAGATCAGATAATGTCTGGCACTTCTTCTGAAGAGTTTCTGATTGCTATTTGGATGGCTGTTTAACAATTATTTTTTTTCTAGTAATGACAGCTGCAGGGAAACAGGGATCACAAGGTGTCCACCATCTTGGAATTCCAAGTTGCAAAATATACTTGATGTTACAGTGATAAAATCACACTCAGTTGCAAACATCTTTTGTAAAGTGTTGGTTATCAGTGAAAAATTGATCACACAAAGCATGTCCACTGTCTTTTATTCAGGAGCATGGCTAAGAGACAAGTGAGTGCTTGAAAAAGAGGACTTATTTCATTCCATTCCAGGGCTGTTTTGTGAGGGCTTCATATGCTGTCATAGTAGGCTTTTCTTCACCATACTGTCATTCTGAATAAAAAGTTTGCACCCTTCTCATCTCCACCTGCATCTCTTCAAGGTGGCTCTGTATGGCTTCACCCCCTCTTTGTCTACGCTGCCCCTATTTTTTCTCTTGTTTGGAATTTGATAACCAAACAAATCAATTCTCAGTGGCACTGCAGGTGCAGTGGCAGGATTTGTTGTGTGATGTGTTTAATCAAATAGTGACTTTTATGAAGTAATGGATATCAATAAAAAATTGTTTACTCCTGCAAAGCATGTCCAGTGTCTTTTGTTCATGAATGGGGTTGAGACAAGTATAGTTGATTAATGAAAACATAAAAAAGAAGGGGAGCCATAATGCAGCCATGATGGACCACTTTAAGGAGAGGGGTGGCAGGACTATTTAAAAAGATAATTTTTAAACCAGGGAGCTTTATCTAGGCTAATTCCAATTTCAGTTAGGTGATCTAACAGAATGCTTTGGTCAACCAGATCAAAACCTCTGATGTGGTCAATAAAGATTGCACCAGTGAAAAGCACTTTGTCCATAGCCAGGAGAAGGTTAACAGTAAGTGTCCAAAGTACTGTAGAAGTGCTCCTACCAGCCCAAAAGCCATTCTGTTTTGAGGATAGCAGATGATATTGGGAGATATAAAGTGGGAGGTGATTGTAAACTAATTTTCTAAGATCTTTCGAAGTATGAGAATAATGAAGGTGTTATGGAAGTTAGTGGTGTGTTATGGGTTGTTTTTTTATTTGCTGAGGAGTTTAACAATGTCAGTTTTCCAGATATCAGGCATGATGTCTTGAGGCTGACAGAGATTATAAAAGTGAAGATGGGGTTGGACTATGAAGTCCTTATATATGCATAAGAACCATGGGAGAAGATTGTTAGGACCAGCAGTGAGTCAGTTTTTAGCTCTTCAAATAGTGGTATAACATGTTTAGCTCTGATTGCTTTGAAATGGAAAGTGAGAATATAGGATGGAAGAGAGATGTTAGAGTGAGAGAAGGGGTTATTAAAGGAATCCGGGATGGGAAGTGTACTGATGTGGAGGCTGAAATCAGTGGCTGTGAGGTAAGATGAGGAGGAGTAGATATTAGCTGGATTAGTACAGCCTGTCAGGGAGTTGACTTCTGCCCAAAGATTTTCAGGTGAGCTGACAAGTCATGACTGATGGTTTTTCATAACGTGACTTTTACAGCTCCTGATTGCCTGTTTAACTAGATTTCTTAGATTAGTATAGTGTTGCCTGGAAACTGTAGATAGGTTATTTTTCTTATTATGCCAGACATTGTCTATGTGACAAAGAAGGCATTTGAGTTCGTACATGAGCCAGTTGTTTTGAGAGGCTTATAGAGCCATGTGATTTTAAGAAAGAGTGAATCCTGGAGATTAGTGAGAATTGGTGTGAGGAGAATGCTGTAGTGGTTAGGGTCAGTAAAAGAGAGAATAGTGGAGCAGTCTAATAGGGCTAGAATTGTCTTTTGTTTGAGAATGTTGAATTGGGATTTGTTCTGGAATGATATGAGGGAGGGAGGGATTTTGTTTATGTGGTGAGAGATATTGAAGCTGATTGGACAATGGTCACAGAAGGTTGGGGGGGTGAGTGAAAATTTGAGAAATAATGTTAGAATTATTAGTAATAACAGGATCAAGAACTGAGTGATGAAAAATGCTAGGGTTTGGTCTGATGGATTCAGTGATCAGTTGTGTGAGTTTGTAGTCATTAAGGATTTCCAAGAAATTGTTCTTATTAAAGCCAACAAGATTGAGACTGAAGTCTCCTGGCAGTATGGCATTTCTGAGATTTATTATTTAGGAGGTAATGTCAATAAGAAGGGTTTTGAGTTTAGCTGAGGAGATGGGAGGCATAAGATAATTTACAGCAAGATTAATACGAAAGTTGTTGGGCGAGGGTACACTGAGAAGTCGCCAGTTAGGAAGAGAGTCTGAAGTAGAGTTACTCTGTACGAAGAGCTGGACATTTAAATCAGATTTAAAAAGAAGTAGTGTTCCACTGCCAGGACTAGAACCAGGTCTCTCATTAAGATAATATTTGTAAATAAAAATCAGTCCAGGTCACCAGTAAATGAATGTAGAAGTTTTATGTATCCACCATAAAATCCACAATGAGCGCTTTTATCTCCTTACAAGACTTCATCAGATAAAATTCACTTGTGCTGCCCTTATTATTTATAGCAATCCTAGTAATTACCAATAATGTCTAATTAAAATTTAAAAGACCCAAGGTCCACTTTTTTATATATATACATATATAATTGTAATACATATTATGTGCACATCTATCCATATACAATTACAAGAAAAAACAATAAAATACTTAAACATAAAATGCTAAATCTTTACTCTTTCGATTTCTAATAAATAACACGTGTAGCAAATTAACTCACACCCTCATGGATTTGGCTGCTAATATAGGCTTTATACTCACATATTCATTGAGACCAGGAAAAATAGTGGCCTTTAACCTTAGTTGCCATTTTAATTCCATGTTTAACAATACATTCTTCATGTCTCCACCCTTGTTGTTACTTTTAACCATATCAATAAGAGCAAATTTATAACCTTTGAAAGACTGACATAAAACTGAATGTTTATGTCATGACATAACTGGAGGAAAAACATGGTCCTTTTTAGGCACCTGACAGTGGTTACAGGTGTATACCTACCCTCTTTAATGTAAAGTTAAAGAGAGGGAGAGATAAATACTTTGGAAGAAAGATACAGAAGAGTATGGAGCATACCTACAGTGGATATAAAAATTGTACACACCCCTGTTAAAATGCCAGGTTTTTGTGATAAAAAAAAAGACCACAATAAATCATTTCAAAACTTTTCCCACCTTTAATGTGACCTATAACCTGTACAATTTAATTGAAAAACAAACAGATCTCTTAGGGGAAAAGTATAAAAAATAAAAAACGTACAATACGCTGGTTGCATAAGTGTGCACACCCTTAAACAAATACTTTGTTGTGTGTGCACATCCTTAAACTAATACTTTCTTAAAGCACCTTTTGATTTAATTACAGCGTTTAGTCTTCTTGGGTAGGAGCCTATCAGCATGGCGGGTCTGTATCAGATTGTCGAATGCTGACAACTTCGAAGCTTCAAATAAGACATTGAATGTCAAAAAAAAAAAAAAACACTCAACCCCCCCGCCAAAAAAAAAACAACGCTCTATGCAGGGGGGCAAGTCCCCCTGCACCCCCACACCCCCTCGCTACTTAACTATACCAACTCTGAGATCACACTACAGTGCAATAAAGGGAAATTTTCCCTTCCCGTACTCTATGGCAATCATCATTATACGTTTCGATGTTTTTACACTTCGAACTTTCAAGTTCGAAGTTTAGTGCTTCGAACTTGTCAGCATTCAATATTATGATATAGACCCACCATGGCACATCTTGACTTGGCAATATTTGCTCACTCTTCCTTGCAAAAGCACTCCAAATCTGTCAGATTATGAGGGCATCTCTTGTGTGCAACCCTCTTCAGATAACCTCACAGATTTTATATTGGATTTATTTCTGGGCTTTGGCTGGGCCATTCCAAAACTTTAATTTTCTTCTGGTGAAGCCATTCTTTGTTGATTTGGATGTATGCTTGGGGTTATTGTCATATTGAAAGGTGAAATTCCTTTTCATCTTCAGCTTTCTAACAGATGCCAGAAAGTTTTGGGCCAAAAGTGACTGGTATTTGGAGCTGTTCATAATTCCCTCCACCTTTAGTAAAGCCCCAGTTACAGCTGAAGAAAAGCAACCCCAAAGCTTGATACTGCCACCACTATGCTTTACTGTGGGGATGGTGTTCTTTTGGTGATGCAAAGTGTCACTTTTTGTGCAAAACGTACCTTTTGGAATTGTGGCTGAAATGTTCAACCTTGGTCTCATCAGACCATAACACATTTTCCCACATGCTTTGGGGAGACTTGATGCATTGTTCTGCAAATTTTAGCTGGGCCTGGATGTTTTTCTGTGTAAGAAAAGGCTTCCATCTTTCAACCCTACCCCATAGTCCAAACATATGGAGAATACGGGAGATTGTCATCACATGTAGTACACAACCAGTAGTTGCCAGAAATTCCTGCAGCTCCTTCAGTGTTGCTTTAGGTCTCTTGGCAGCTTCCCTGACCAGTTTTTGTCTTGTTTTTTCATCAATTTTGGAGAGACGTCCAGTTCTTTGCAACATCACTGTTGTCCCATATTTTCTCTGCTTTTTGATGACTGTCTTCACTGTGTTCCATGATATATCCAGTGCTGTGGAAAGTTTTTTGTACCCTTCTCCTGACTGATACCTTTCAACAATCAGATCCCTTTGCTGCTTTGTAAGCTCTCTTCGAACCATGGCTTTTGCTGTAGCAAGCAACTGAGTAAATGTCAGGAAAATCCTACTAGGACAGCTGAACTTTATTTGGGGTTAGTCAGAGTCTCTTTAATTGACAGCAGGTGTGTACCCGAGAAGACTGAATGTTGTAATTAAATCAAAAGGTGTTTCAACAAAGTATTAGTTTAAGGGTGTATACACACAACAAGGTATTAGTTTAAGGGTGTGCACACTTATGAAACCAGCGTATTGTACATTTTTTATTTTTTATATATTTTTCCCCTAACAGATTTGTTTGTTTTTCAATTGAATTGTACAGGTTATAGGTCACATTAAAGGTGGGAAAAGTTTTGAAATTATTTATTGGGGTCTCATTTTTTTATATCACAAAAAACAGGCATTTTAAGAGGGGTGTGTACACTTTTTATATCCACTGTATGTGAAGTGGGAATGAATTGAGGTCAAAGATCAGGGAATGATATGGAGCATACCTCTCAACCTCTTAACACAAGATGTCTAGACAAAGCCTAAACTAATGGGGAGGGGGAAAAATGACCAAAAACAGCGACAGATTTTCACTATTGCCCTTTTAAATTTATAAAGTTGCTAGAATAACAGCATGTGTTTTAAAATGCATTTTCCGAAGGATATGAAGTCTGAAACTCACAGGTATGTCATTGTTTAGTGACTTTAGTCCTCAGTGATTTGTCATGAAAACACATTTTATGAGGAACACTTCAAAAATATGAAGCAAAACTATGGACATTCTGCGAAAATCTGGACAGTTTAGAAGTTATGGAATCTGTTCTTTGAGTCTGGATTACCTCTGAAACTCGTAAGAGAAATCATGTATAAAGGCTAAAAGGCTTACACACAGACTGCTTGTGAGAGACTTTTTTTAAGTTTTGTTTCATTGTCAGCACCAAAGCACCATGCTATAAATGTCAGCACCAAAGGTGTGTGTTACAGCTTTCAGCACCAGAGTTCTGGACAATAACTGCTAGTGCTGGAAAGAGTAGGTTTGTTTATTTAAACTATATATTTTTGTTTTCTTCTACAGGGAAAGTCAGACTAAAGTGTTATGTCTGGACAATAAAAACACTTGTTTTGCAAAAGGCTGTATGTGTATGCTGTTTATATTTCATCAAGTATAAATATTGTTAATTTGTAACCAAAATATTACATCTCATAGCTGTTTCACATCTGCATATGTAATAAGGAAGATTATAGAAGCATGTTAAACCCATTTATATAAACATAAAGTTGTTAACAAGGTATAGAATATATTAGCTAAGCAATGCAGTACTAATGTCTTGGAGAAAAGAGGAAGAGAAAGCAACAACTTTCACAAAAATAACATTGCAGTGTGTGGTTTTGTTTAGAAAGCATACATACATACATGTGTAAAATACAACAAAGTAAGTTAATACTTCTGCATGCATGAATACAGTTGATTTTGGGTATTGCAATGGTCTGTTTTATCCAGAGAACTCATTCTAATAAAGCAGGTGTCTGGAAGGGTTGTCGTTATTACTGCAGAGATTTGATAGAGTAAATCATTAAGGGAAAATTGTGGAGCCATTTTTGAGAATGCTCCTGTAGCTCTTCTTCAGCTTATAGTTGACAGCAGGACAGAGTAATGCTGTGTCATCACCATATTGGATCACAGACGACTTCTTATAGTAATCGTGTCATGTCTTAATGTAAATAACAATAGGTCCACTATGAATCCCTGTGGCACACCTTTGCTACTTATGTACTCTAGATAGAGTTCCTTACCTTGCCTCAGTTTGAATTTTCTACTTGTAGGTAATTGTGGAAATATGTGATGATTTTGTATAAATGCTGAGAATGGTGAGGCTAATTATTAGTCCATTATTGCTGATATTATCAAAGGATTTGTATAGAAGGACTTTGGTATGGCAGAGCTCTAGACAGATGCTCGTTCATGAATCTCTGATTCCATCTGAATGAGTAATAGTTTAACAAGATTTTGCCTAAAATAAAAGCCATACATAGATGAGAAAAACACACTGGAAAACAACTGTACACTACAGTTAGCAGAAGCAAATGAAGAGGAAAGAGAAAAGAAGTGAAAAGTAACACCATGCGGGAAAAAGTAATGAAGAAGAGGAACATGGGACATTCTCAATGATATGGAATGATCTGAAAGACCTTAAACAGATGCCAAAAGATAATCTGCTGATACAGAAAAGAAAATTGATGAGATTTAATAGTTTAAGAGAGCACTCCTCAGTTACTGAAAATATATTTGATGAAAATGCGGAAGCTGTGAAAGCCAGGATGGACTGTGTTGAAATGAAACTTAAAGATTTGGGGGTTTGAGCCCACAGCAAGAACATAAAAATAATGGGACTGCTAGAAAAATGGATAAGCCAGGAATACAAGCAAACAGTCACAGTTATGTGTCAGATGAATGGGGATTCCTGAGGATGAAATTAAAACAGAAAATGCATACCACACAGCACAGAAACCCGGAACAGAGTTAATAAGGAATCCAAGATTAGTCAAAATAAGGGTCTTCTTATATAAAATGAAGGAAAGAGTATTACAGAAAATTTGGGAGACAGGAGGTAAGCTAATGGTGGGAGACTAAAGGGTCTCTGTGGACTAGGACTATTACTTTGAAACCCAGAATAGGAGGAGCACTTTTTCTCATGTCGTAGAGCTTCGTAAAGTAAAAGGATCACAGTGGAGACTGTTATAATCAGTGACATTGACAGTATTTTTGGAAGGTGTAGTACAATGACAGATCCAAAGGAAGTGATAAAATTGCTGCAGAAACTGGCAAAGTACAGGTCAGAGGTCATGGAAGTGGATTGCTAGAAGAAAGTAGATTTAAGGAGAGAAGAAGATGACGATGGAACTTGTAGGAGTGATAGCAACCTTTTACCATTGTTCAGAAAACAATGAGTGAAGGAGAAAGCAGAGTTGATAAAAGAAGTAAGATGAAGAGCAGAGGAAAAAGTGTACTATGGAACAGGCAGAAAGGGAACTTCTAAGGACTTTTATTTGATGTGGACAAAACAGCTTAATAGTGTGAGAACATGGACTAAAATAGAATATGATGTAAACTACATCTACTATTAAAGCAAACATGTATCATTTTTCTTTTCTCTCCTTACCTTTAGAGACTTGCATTTCTCCCCAGAATTGATGTGAGTTGTAGTTATTGGTTGTATGATTCCCTTTTCTATATCTTGCTAGTCTCCTTCCATTTAAATCAACATATTAGATAGGCATGTTGTAAGGGATGTACATGTAAAAGGTTCAAAGGTGAAAGCAAAGCATACTCAATAGAGAAAAATAAAGGAGAGGCAGGGTTTAAAGGAAGAGAGAGAAGAAATGGGAAGGGTGTCGGTTGGCAAAACTTAGACAATATTTGTAGGTGGCTGAATGAAAATATAGAGTCTAAAACTCCAGGTGAAGTACAAAGTGGGTGGAGCAGAGGAGAAAGAATTAATAGCAGAGGTAGAGAAGCATGTGAATGAACAAAGAAGTTGGGGAGGAGGAACATGTGGGTGCAACGTATGAAGAACTGTGTGAATCATGGGATTGGAGCTACCGAAACATGGCCAGCCATAAAAAGAAAGATATCAGATGCATGCTTGGTATGCTGTAAAAAGCAAAAATGGAAAAGCATAAAGGGAGGCAGAACACACCAGATGGGTACAAAGGAAAGGCAGGTTTATGAAACAGTCCAAATGGAAAGAAAGGAAAACATAGTAAGTTTCATGTAAGGGAGTATTTGTAGAGTTGGTTGAAAAGAGATCTAAAATGCATGGGGGGAAAAACAAGAAAAGAAGAGGAGGGGAAGCCCAATGATACAACAGCTTGTCTAAGGAGATTCTGCAGTAAGTTATTGTCTGCGCTGATGCACTGACACAGTGAACTATGGTCTTTAAGGTCACAGTATGATCAATCTAGGGGTATCTAGGGACTGTATTGTATAGAGAACGTAGTTTTTAGGCACTGTCAGAACAGAAAATGCTCACACCTATTGTAGTTGGCAAAGTACTACATTGGTGAAAACACCACTCTTTTGTTGGGTATTACTATTGTTAATAGGGAAATAAGGGGACAGGTGAGAGAGTCTGAACATGTATTCTTAAAAATAAAATAGTTAAAAGACTACTACAGAGGCAAGGGGTGCAATGGGTAAAATGCACAGAAGCAGTAGTATTAACAAAGAGATATAGTAGACAGATATCATAGGACTTAAGGCAGAAAGGGGTGAGGAGGAGTGATACAGGATGGTACAATAGAATATACCTAAGCAACAATATTGGAGATGAATGAGAGAAAAGAAAGAGGATTTCATGACAGAGGAGAGGGTACAGGAGAAAAGATAACAGGCAGTTTAAGACAGCAAATGAATAAAGAGAGAGTGGATAACCCAAATGCAGGATGAGTACTGTTATGGTTATAACATATGTACGGGGCAGGGGGGCAAACCATCCAGAATAGAGAAATAGCAACTCATGGGTGAGAGGTGATTATTGTATAGTTATGTTGGATGGAGGGAAGACAGGATATCAGCAAGGAAGGAAGACATGCATTTAACAGGGGTGAGAAGATGATATGGCTGTGCTACACAGAAGAAAAAAAAAGAGAAGAAAAAGATGTAAAGTAAAGAGAAAACAGAGACCAAGTCAAAACTGATAGGAGAAATAGATAGGGGAATGAGTAATCCTACAATTGATATTAAGTCAGGGAATATAAATGTACTGTGAAAAAGAGTGAAGAGAGAAATTGTCCTGGGATATTTAAAGTCGATGAAGGTTCAAATAAAGGGCCTTCTAGAAATGCATCTAACTCAAGAAGATCACAGCAGGTTGAGGAGTGGTGGTATAACTTAGTACCAAGTGCTTCACAGGATGGAAAAATACAGAGAGGTGTACTGCAAATTTGAAAGACGACAACTTTGGAAATAGAAGGGGGAAATAAAGGATAAAAGGGTCAGAAATGCAGGGGTTAAAGAGAACCTGGAAGGGGGAAAAGTAACCATTGTGACAGTATACCTTTCACCACAAGCAAAAATAAAAACATTAATGGCAATACCACTGAAAATTGCAAAATTGTAACAGATAGAGATGATGTAGATGAGGGGCCAAGAAACAGACAGTTGATGAAAGAAGGTGGATTTTTGAGAGACTATCTAGGGTCTACAGGGTCAATCGATGTACGGAAGGAACAACCAAATAGCAGGCGAGATGAAAAGTATACATTACTCCCACAGACACTGGACTTGTTCCAGAATTGACAGAGGATGTATCACCATAGGTCAATGGCACAGGGTCATGTCAGTGGAAGTAAAGCAATGGTGCTGACAGATGGTGTTATATTATGTGTTACTCTAAAGGTGAGAGTAGATAAGGGCTTGGATAGAAATTGGAGGATTCCAATGTATTTAATAGAACATGGACAAGCGAGACAAAGTCTGGAACAAGTACTGGAGAAATACGGTAAAGAAGAGGGACAGACAGATTAGGAAAAAAAACAGGAGGAAGTATGGATAAATCCATAGTTAGTGGAACTGAAATTAGAGGATAAAGCAAGTTTGATTCACCCAATCGATAAGGAAGAAATCCAGAGAACATGGAATAGAAGGATTAAAGAGAAATACCTATATAGTTTTGGGAGATAAAAAAAAGGACTGCATAATGAATAGGTTTATAGGTAAGTACTAGGCTAGCTACCCTTATGGGCCATTTTCCCTTTTTGTACTTGAAATAACCTATGCCTTTTGATTATCGGTTAGCCTCACCCTGCCCATGGTCAATAATTATTTATTATGCATAATAAGAATAAGTGGGATCATACCACAGATAATTAGAGGGGACTCATGCATGGGATAAAGCATTTAGGAGCTGCTTCTGTCCATAATTAGTAGTAGAATAGGCAGTCCTTGGGTAAATTTTCAGTTTCAAATCCACTTATCTAAGCTGTGCTTGAAAATAGCCAGGGATAAACTTTGTTTTATGTGAATGGGGAGTCTGTCCACATCAGTGGTATTCTCAGCAAAATATACCTGTCCCTCCAAACTATTACACTGATGTTGTAGACGAAGTTTAGATCCCTAGACAAAGTATTTCTGATGCCATTTGACTTGCTCATGTGCAGTAAATTCATCTGTAATGTGTCAGATAATGCCTCGTATGCTAGACACTGGTTACCTCTTTGCAGTCTGTAGGATACCAAGCATGGTGACAGGGCTTTGAGTCAGTCCATGTAGGACAAGTTGTTTAGGCCTTGTATCCTTTAAGTAAAGTATCTCTGTGGGCATTCCAGAAGTTGCATGTGTCTGGACAGATACATGCCAAAGAGGGCATTATATTCCTTGACATACCTAATGAGGGCTGAGTAAGGCGGGGGGCAATGTCATCCCTAGCTCTAGACACAATCCCTTTGTTTATAAGCTGTGCAATATAAAAGGACTTACTTACAACAATAGACACATGTTGGTCAAGAGTTAGATCACTGTTCACATAAGTTCTCACATCCTGAACAACTGTGTCAAGTCCTAGGGGTGTATTGTCAATGTGGTAGTTCCCTGGGGTATATGACTTTCCAAAGGATACAGTAATGCATTTTTTGGCATTTACTTTCAGACTAGATAGGTAGTTCTATTTATTTAGGTCATGCAGAGCCATGATCCACCTAAATTCTGAGCTGAGGCCGTTTTATCAGTGATACACAGGGAAAGATGGGAAAGACCCACTGTCTCTACACTCCTGCATTTCAATGTTAATACTAAACCATGACTGTAAGTACTTTATGCAGGGACTAGATAGACTGAGTAAGATACATTGGGACCAGTCTTGATTTGTGGAGGGACAAAGGACAGTGGACAAACTGATTAGGGCATTGCTGATATTGCAGGATATACAAGAAAGATGAAAAGAACTAGCAGTGGTGTCATTGGATGTGGAGAAGGTATAAATATGGCTACCTTTGGGAAGTAGTGGAGATTTCCAGAGGATTCGATTGCAATATTGTAAACATGCTACAGACAGGTAACAATAAAGTGTGAAAATCAGGGTGAGGTTTGTAAAAAAAAAAAAAAAAGTAAAAATAGAAGGGGGAAACAAGGCAGAGTCTCCATCTTGTGACACAGCTGTTCATGATCTACCTGGAACCATTATCCCAGAGACTGAGATAATCTGCTATCAGAGATTATCCATGGTAGGAGGGGCAGATGCCATAGAGGGGTAACAGCAAGAGTGAAAAATCAGGGTGAAGTTGTAGAAAAAGTGAAAATAGAAAGGACAGTAATGCAGAATTGCGCCCTCTCATGACAGGTGTTTGTGATCTACCTGGTACCATTAGCCAAGACATTGAGGGTATTTTCTATCATAGGTTGTCAATGGTGGGAGGGGTAGATGTTATTATCCTTCTTTGCATACCATATATTATTAATCATTGCTCATCCAGGAGACAATTTCCAAATATTATGGGAAACTTAAAACAGGTTAGGAGGAAGTTGAGGTACATAGAAAACAAAGAAAAGTTACAAGCAACTGCAGTGAATGTCATGAATGAAAGCAGAAAAAAATAAGAAAGAGGAAGAATTTGGAAACCGGAAAAAATAATACTTGGTTATATGACTTAAAATCACTATGGGATGCACTGTCAATGCAACATATAACAAGGTTTATGAAAAAGTGTGAATGTAGCTTCAGAGATGTGAGTAATAGCTAGACATTGACCACAGAGCAGGCATTATACATATGTGGGTATTTCTGTAAATTTTCCACCCAGGGCAAGCCTTGTAGACAGTTTTCAGTCCCGATATGTTTAAGAAGACCAAGAAAAGAATTAGAATTTAGGGAAGAAGGAAGATGTAGGGCAGCTTGAGAAACAGTTGTAAAGGTGAAGTCTATGGTGGGAGGAGTCCAGGATATCAATCAGGCTTATATAATGGTGTATGTATAAAGATGCAAAATTACAAAGCTGCATGGAATGAAATGCTGTAGAATAGGGAGAAACGTTGAATGGGGAAAAAAGATATTGTTGAGACACTTCTGAAGATCTCCATCAGGGAGTTACAGTTAATGTTGACTATGGAAGCTCAGAAAGTCTTTTGTATACAGTAGTAGAGACAAGATGCTGCAAAGCCATGAGAGAATTATCCCTACAGAGGATTAAAGTCAGGAAAAGGCAAGGCAGACAATAACATGGAGATAGCGGAAAATAAAATAAGGTTAGGTTCTGGCTATAAATATTAGTTGGAAATATGGTCAAATCACTGAGAAGTGAGAAAGGAATTTCAAATAGGAGAGAATTTACAATGGGAATTTCACTGACAAGTAAATAAATGGAATAAAATTCAAAGAAGCCTCAAGGAGGAGGAGGAGGAAGAGTTACTAGAAATTATAAATGCAATAGATGGGAGAAGGGAAGTTGTGAGGAAAGCAACAGGACTGATAGGTAAAGCAAGAAGATGGCTCCAAGAAGGAGAAGACAAATGGACTGAAGAGCATAGAGGAAATGGGAAAAAGGAACAGAGTAAGTCATAGGAAGACAGCAATGGCAAATGATACTGAAATTATCAAAATATGTACCCAAGGCAAGGAAAGTTAAAACATTACTGCTTGGAAGTGTCTTCATAAATATTTTTATATTCCAGTAAAATTGACAATGTTTTTTACAAACTTGGACAGGATTCATTGTGGATATGGGGAGGAAATGGAAACATGGACTCTCATATTTTGGACTTTTGTGGAAAGCTGTCAGGGTTTACATAACAGAATGAATTGATAAATCACATATTCCCAGAAATAAGGATGGTGACTAAAAAGCTATACATGTTGGGATACAGTTCCAAAGTTAAGGAGGAAGACAAGGAGCTAATGGGAATTTTATAACAGCAAAAAAAAAAAAAAAAAACAATATGATACCAAGGAAATTGTGATGGAGCGAATAAGTCCACTAATGTGGGTAGAGATCAGGCAAATAATGAATCACATGGAATTGATGGAAGTCAAGGAGGAGAAGGACATGAAAGGATAGGATGGGCATAATAAAAAAATGGGAAAAATAGAAAATACTAGTTGGCAATGAAATAAAGTCAGGAAGAGAAAGAAAAACAGAGTAAAGAAGGGCAGAACGGACATGAGAATATGGACTGGGGAAACAGGCACCACTTAACTATAACTGGACAGGTAGAGTTGGTACCTAGAAAGAAGGATGAACAAGGGGCATGAGAGGTACTGTACATAACACTAAGGGCACAAGGCCTGCCAGGTGGTCATCTCACACTTTAGATGGATTGCTTTTAAAACAGATGCATTAAAGGGTCCCAGTAAAATAATAACTTTAGTTCAGGGCATATTATAACAGGAAGTAGGAAGACAGAAAAAAAGCTACAAGTATGTATGTTGTACATGTACACAAAAGATTGAAATAATGAGGAAGAAATGTTTTCAGTAGAAGGATTCATATTAAAGCTGTCCTCCATGGGGAGCTGGGGGAAGTAAATAGATGTAAATAGTTATAATTCAAAGAATAAGATTGCATTTTAATGTTCTTTTTGTGTGAATAATACATTTAAAAATGTATTTAATTAGAAATGTTTGTTGAAATCATTATATAGTTAAAAGTAGTTGGCTAGATGAGCAATGAAGAGCTTAAAGACATTAGCTGTGTAACACATGCATGTTATATATAAACAAACAGTTAAGCAAAACTGGGTACTTTCCCGTTATCGGGGCAACATTTGCAATGAGAAATATGTACTATAAACAGGTATTCTCATATGTCTGGGTTACTTAATTTAAGTTTAGTTAAGTTTTTCTATATTCCAGCCATTTAGTCTACATTAAGTGGAGGGGGCATTTTATATTCCTTTCATGACACATATTGCAGATGGGAGGTTACAAGCATCGGTTCTACCACTGCCACAGCACTCTGAACACAAACGCTGTTGAACAGGCTGTAGCCGCAATCTTTCTGCATTGTACGGATCTTCTGCAAATGTCCTGAATTTTCCCCTCATGGTTTTAATCATTTTATTCCTAATGTCTTGGTTTTATGGCAAACATTGCCGTTACTTCATAAAAAGGTATTAACTTTGTGAGATCGACCCTTTCAAAGCAGGAGCTGCCGCTTTAAAAAAAAAAAGAAACGCTTCACACACAACAGCTGTTTCAAGAATCGAAAAGGGAAGCGCTTCACTGCTGACAGCTCTGCAAGGATTTGAGAAGCAGCAGCTACAGAAATCACAACATCAGTAACAAGCCAAACACATGAGGTAAAATTCTGAGCATTGTCAGATAATCTGTACAGTTTGGAAAGAGAATTGCTTTTCACACCAGCTTTCAAGGTACTCCAGCACTCCTGTGAAGATTTCAACCACTACCTGCTGCATTACAAATGTGTTGCCCTGATAATGGAAAAGTACCCAAAACTGTATGCAATATGACATGCATACAGTAATTTTTGAAGACCACAAATTTAGGGTTGTTAAGATATTTTTATAAGACTTTCTGCCAAATGCACCAGGTATATTTATTGCACGAATTATTGTAGTTAAGTTGGTGATTCCAAATAGAAATCGCTTGTTATAAAAAAAAAAAGTTTTGTATAGTTATAATAGTAGTTCAAGCACTGTTTACCTTTACTAAGCTCTTTCTTAATACTTCCTGTGAGGGACAGTTGTACAGAATTGATTGAAAAATCACTACAGAAACCATATGAGGATTGCTTAACATTTTATATTTTTCTGTATATGAAACAGATTTTTGATGAGTTTCACATTCTGAGGTGTTGGAAACTATACTTAAATTGGTAACATGTTAAAGTTCATTGGGCCACTTATGGCGCACCCCTAAAAGCGATAATATATGCCTCTTTCCAAGAAGCATGTACAATGCTTTCTCCAGTGCTTCTGTTAATCAGAACAATTATAAGTGAGCACGTGGAGTAGGCCATTAGATCCAGTGGACCCGGAGAATCTGTAGTCATTTTTGCATAGTCTCCTTATTATGAAAATACTTACTCTTTAGTTGGAACCAGTTGTTAGGTTTTATAAGAAAAGTAGGAGAACTAGTAGAATGATTTCCTTCAACAGCTGGGACAGTATTTTAAATCAGTTTCTTTTATTAATTGCAGTTTGATAACTGAGCAGGTAAGCTAATCACGAGACCCTTTTCAGCTATGGCCTGGGCTTCAAAGTCAATGAAAACAGTACATTACATTGCATTACATGAGTGGTAGTTATGCAATGCTTGACAAAAGAAACACAGCAGATGGTTAGTACGGTATGATATAATCAGTATGTAATATGTAGTACTATACAACTGAATTGTTCCATGGAGTTTTTATATTTACAACAAATTTGTATTAAATTATCGAACGGCATGAATGTCGAACGTCTGAAATATCGAAAGTGGCGTTCACATTACTTGGCTTTGTGGGGGGCTGCACTCCCCACACCCCCCGCTAATTATATATACCAACTCTGAGATCACACTACAGTGAGGAAAGGGCAAAATTCACGATCTTCACTGCACCCCAATCCCACAAACCAGAACTTGATGAACAGCACTTTTGATAATCCGGCTGTTCGACATTTGTGCCGTTCAATAACATTACCTTATGTCTGCAAACTTGAGTTCTCAGAACTTTGTTTAACTGAGAAAAGGAGGAGTTAATTACAACTGGCTGCTACTTAGCCTGTGTCTGTAAAACAACTCTGAGTTGCTTCCTCCTTTATGAGTGCCTTTAGCTTTGAAATTTTACATACATTTTTCCTGATCTAACTTCTGAAGGAAGATGACTATAGTAGCTGGGTCAATTCCAGTGAATGCTCCTTCACCTATGGTGTATCTGAAACATGACATTATGAGAAGTAATCCCTCTGTTTGATATGCAGTGTATAGAAATGTCTCTTACTAATAACTTGGTTTTCAGTGGTAGGTACTGTCAGTGGTGCAACAGGTAACACAATGACTTTTGATGCAGAAGGCTATGAGTTCTATCCCCACACCAGGTAGATAGATTGCTGACATTGCAAGGCAACATAAGAAGGGGTTGCTGCATTCCTGTGTGTAGTCCTTCAAATGAGACATACAAAAGAGACTACATCTGCATGAGATGGTAGTAACTCAGGTGGATGTAAAACATCCCACAGCACCTATCAGAAAGAATAAGGAGAAGTTCCATAATGCCCTGGCCAAACTTCCCTTAGTAATTTAAATATAATTTTGGGACTCCTCTGAAAAGATGTTATTAGCCCAGTGGGACTAACTTGGTGAACTAAGCATAAGTACAAATAAAAAATAAAGTGTGAGACTTAAACACTGTTGTACTGAGCAACAGTGCCCCTATGGTGCCCTTACTTTCAATTAGAATGCAGCTTAGACATTAAGGGATGTCACAGTGATATTTGTGTGTATTGGACAGCCAGGAGGGCAAAATGACTGATTATGTTCTTTGCTGCTTTTTAGGTGTTTGTATTAGAGTCGAGATATATTAGTGGTAATGCATATTCCATTTTAGGAATTAGCACACATTTGGCAATAGAGTGTCTTATTTTGAAGTTAGAAGACAATGTACACCAAAAAGGGAAACCAGAAAGTGTGCACAAAAGACCACTAACAAAACCAGAAGAAACAGTGCACATATAAGTGGGCGAAACCCAACCTGTAAAAAAAACACCAGGAAACAGGTGGGATTCCAATAAAACTAAACATTTATTAAAAACACAGCCAAACCAGGAATGAAATCTAGGCTAATAAATTAATTCCTAACAGATGTTATGAGTTCCTACACATCTGTTAGGAATTAGCTTATTAAACTTGATTAAACCTGTTTCCTGGTGGTTCTTTACAAGTTAGGTTTTACTCACTCGCGTCACAGTTTCTTCTCTTTTTGTTAGAAAATAATGTATTTTATTTTATGCAATGTTTCAGTTATGCTATTACTTTGTTTATAGTATGGCCAGTGTGGTCTGAGAAGAACAGAGAGGGATCATGCAGATCTCAGATAATTTTGTTGTGTCACAGCTGGTATTACATTGTTAAAGTTACCCTTAATTTATAATGCAAGAAGGACTTATATTTTTTGATTGGTACCAGCATACATCTGTATGTTGGGGGGAATTGCTATCAGTTTATTTGGATTTATTTAGCTACAAAGTGATTGGAATTTGTATTTTATATTTTGTTGTAGTTGTGGTAAAGTCTGGCCAGATTGGAGAATGAGAGGGTGATCTGGATACATTAACAGATCCATTATTGGGAAGATCTACAGTAAGAGTGTTTAGAAAGAGAAATACAAGTATTAGACTTGGCACTAATCCATGCAGCACACCAACATTGAGGGTACCAGTATTAGAGAAGGTATTGCTTCTGTAAACTTGGAAGCTTCTACCCCTCCAGGTAACCTAAAACCACTTCCCTGTACTAGTTCCAAAATTAATCTTAACTGGTTTGTATAGTAGAAGACGATGATTTAAGAGTTGATAATCTTAGCTGGACTTGGGCTTGTGGACTTTAGGTAATAGGATAACACCAGTTTGTTTGAAGATTGTGAGGAAGATTGTGGTAGTGAGAGCTAGATTTAAGATATAGTTTAAGGGTTTAGCTATGTATCAGTTCTGATGCCATTTTAGGAATGTAAGACATTGAATTTAGTTTCTGAGTTTAAGTTTAGTTTAGATAGAAGAATTTTAGTTTCTTTTGTAGTTATTTCTTTAAATATATTGTGAGATTTTAGTCAGCTAAGGGGTAGAGATGCAACCTGTTAATTAGATTGTTTTGGAAAGGGATAGATTTTTCAAGACATGGATAGTACTGAAAATATATTTTCTACAGTCTTCTATGAATGAGGAGTTATCTTTGCTTTTTTTCTCAGTTATCTCAGATATACCTGTTTGTGATTTTTCTCCATTAGCTATTTTATAACCTTCCAGAAATATTTTCTGGATAAAAAGAGGGTTTCATGGTGATTTTTAAGATAGATGACTTTTGTCAGAATTAACAGCTGTGCTGACTTCTTTACATATTTTTAAGCAGTTCTGCTGGAAGTCCTTGTTATTTGCATCCTATTCCCAGAGTATCCAAAGGGTGTCCATTTCCTTCAGTGATGTAATGATGTTGGATAATAGCCAGGGATTATGCCTTCTTCTATTGAGGGGAAAGAGGGACTTTTAAATGTCTGAAAATGTATCCATAAAATAAAAAATGGGAGGACTATATTAGGGTTGGTAACACAGTAGACAGGTGATCAGTCAGTAATACTAAGGATGTTTAAGAGTTCTGTCTTATTGACTTCTGAGAATATTCTTCCTGTAATGATTCCTAGTAGCTTCTTATAGGTTTTAAAGGATCAATATAACACTACTGGTCTGTGACCAGTGACAGCAGAAGAATACTGACAGAGGAGTAGACCAGGAATTCTACATGACCCTAAACGAGCAGTTACAGAAATTCCTGAAGTTTTTAAATTGTGCTGTCTCTCAAAAGGTCAAACCAGAAAGCCGTCTGCTTCAAAATAAAAATCAGTTCTGTAACCCTAGAAAATTCTGTAACATTTAGCAACTATTCCAAGACAAGCTACCTTTTATTAAGTGATAACCTGTCAAAATTTCCACCCTGCCAAACCCAGATAACACAGCAAACTATGCAGGATTGTTCCAAGAAACTCTGTGCAACCATTTTAATAATTGCATAGAAGCTGCACCTACCAGAAGTAAGCCCAAAACAAACCTCCTGTTGGAATCCAAAAGTAAACAGATTGTACAACAAAAGAAAAAAAAGTCATAGCTAAAATTAGGAAATAGGTTCATACTAATTACTAGGCTTTCTGCCCTTGTGGGCCATTTTAATCCAGCCAATTTCCTTTTTTTTATTGAATTAACCTATCCCACTTGGTTAGAGGCTGGCCCTACCAATCCCAAGGGCAATAATTATATATTAACTGTCATGAGAATTACTGGGATCATAATATAAATAATTTGGGGTACTCATGCAATAGATAACACATTTAGAAGCTGCCTCCATCCATTAGTAGTACTGGGGACAGTCCTGGGTTAATTTTCCCTTTCCCATTCATAGATCCAAGTTGTTCTTGAATATGGACAGTGATGAACTTTATTTTATGTGGATGTGGAGTCTGTTTCAAAGCAGCAGTATCCTCTGCAAGATATGTCTATTGCTCCAAACCATTCCATTGATGTTGTAGAAGAGGTATAGATCCCTAGACAAAGTAATTCTGATGTTATTTGACTTATTGATGTGTAGTAAATCCATTAATATTGGGTTGGAGAATGCGTTGTATGACAGACATAGCTGACCCCTTAGCAGTCTGTAGAATAGCGAATATATTACCAGGAAATGCAACACCCAAAAAAATAAAAACTCTCTCATCAAGATGAATAGATAACTAAGAGGGCTAGTTAATTCCAACAAAGCAACTTTGAAGTAAAGATAGCTTCCCAGGCCAAGGACAACAATAAAGCATTCTTTAGCCAGGTCTAAAATCACAAAGGCAGCACACAGACATATCCTGCTTATGATTCTCAGTCTAGGGGGGGTATAGACGCGGTAGGGGGGGGGGCTCAAAGTTCTTTTAGGCCTAGAACAGGGAGTTCACCCTGCTCAGACTTCTGGTGAGGGTGGGGCAGGGGTTCAAAACAAACAGACCCACTCAATGACCTTTTTTTTCAGCTGCAGATTGGCAGCGTCTGGGGGGAAAGACTGTCTTTTCAAAGAAAAGAGAAAATTGGGATTTAATTACTCAAGACAAATGGGTGTTGGATATCATTCACCACGGTTACAGATTTTATTTCCATACAATGCCTTTCAAACCTCCTCCTTCACAGCACCTCTCCTCACAAGCAAGAGGCTCACAACAAGCACAGTTAGGCCATTCAGCCAGTCCCTGTGTCAGAGAGGGGCCTAGGATTTTATTCGCCTGTTTCCTGTAGCCTGTAAAGGGTACCAAAGAAGGGAAGTACTGGAGACCAATTTTGGATTTATCTTTTTTTGGACATTCCCAAGTTCAAGATGTTGGAGTTGCAACAGCTTTTACCTCTGCTGGGCACCTCTGCTGGGATGGAGATCACTGGAAAGTAACTTTAGATCTCAAGGAAGCTTACCTTCATGTCATTCATGGTCCTATGTTTGGAATTCTCTGCCTCTTGGAGCTTCTGCCAGCACTGCTTTATCATTGCTCTTTATCATATCTTGTGGTTCTATTCTTCTCTTCAAGGAATTCAGGCCTCAAGAATTCAAACTTCAATCTCAAAGGAATTCAAATCTATCCTTACGACCAATCAAAGAAAATCGAAACTACAAAAACTGGACTCTACTATGCATCTGAAATAGACCATGCTAGGGTATTCTGTGAATGAATTAAAGTCCAGTCTAGTACCCTCTATTCTGATGTGCTTTCTGGTTGCTTTTCTGAGTACAGCAAGACAGATGCCCTTTTTAACCCCGATTAAACAAACCACAAACAAACAGACTTCCATCAACTAGCTCATCAAGTCAGTCAAGCATCGTACTTCCATCTATCAAGTATTCTGCAGTCAAGGTGCTTCCATCAACATATGAGGATATGGCATCATCATGTCTGGCTGCTTATTGGTAGAAGCACTGCATATGTTTGGAAATATATGGTCAAATACAATAGTGCTTGCATTCAGCCTGTGTCAAAACAAACTATTTCTAGGTGGATTGGCTTTTGCATTTGCATTTTTTCCCATCATGAGGTACAAAACTGTACTTTTTGTGCTAAACTGATTGTAAATAGAGCTATGTTCACAGAGCCAGGAGATATAGTAAATCTTCTAAATGACAAATTCACTTCCAAGTTTACAGCCAACCACCCCACCCCTGAACCCCCCCCCCCAGGAATTACATTCAAACATAACCATTCCAACTATCAATAGAGAGCAGGTCTTAAAAGCACTCAATAAGACCTGATAATATCCCAGGATGCCTCCAAAATAGCCTGAAATGTCACCTATCAGGGTCACTGGAGTCACTCTTCAACCAAAGCATCTGAACAGGCTTTGTCCCACATGAATGGAGAACTGCAACAGTCATCCCTCTGCACAAGGGCAGACCATCAGCGGATCCTGGGAATTACAGATGCATTAGTCTGACTAGTCTCATTTGCAAAGTATTAACTTGAGACACTGGACCCAACCCAGTCTGATTTCATCAAGGGCAAGTCATGCCTACTAAACCTGATGGACTTCTTTGAGGAGATCAACAAGACAATGGATGCGGGCAAAACAGTGAATACTGGTTATCTTGACCTGCCTAAGGTATTTGATACAACACTGCACCAGGGCATTGTAAACGAACTCTCAGAATTAAGAATAAACCCTGTGCAACACACTGGATAGCCAGCTGGCTCATAGATAAGGCACAGGAAGTTAGGATAGAGGAGACCACCTCTACTAAGAGGCCAGTTACCAGCAAATTTCCTCAGGGCTCTGTGCTGGGTCCACTCTTCTGTGGCATCTACTTCTCAGAAGTCAAGGCCAATGTCAAGGGTTCCTTGCTGACCAAGATAACAGATGACTGAAAACTGGGGAAGTAATACAATCTCCCCTAGACACCAACATTCTACAAGAAAGTCTAACACAGACAAATGATTGGTGCCAAAGCTATTGCTTAAATCACAATGCCAAGAAATGCATAATAGTACATTTTGGGAAGTCAGCCACCCAGGGAAACTACCTCAGTCATAAACTAAGACTAGACCCAGTAGTCAAGGATTTTGGGACCCAGGTAGATAGGATTCTGGCTTTTGATCAACATGTGTCTAAGATTGTAAGAAAATCATTCTATGTCACTTAATTTATAAGTAAGGGCATGGCATCTAGGTCCAGGGAAGTCATCATGCCACCCTCATCAGGCCCTTCATTGAGTATAATGCCCCCTTCAGAATGTACCTAACCAGGCACATGCAGCAACTGGAACATCCATATAGGTTCCACACAAACAATTCAAGGTGTAAACGCAACGTCCTATGCATATCACCTCAAAGTCTTATCTCTAAAATCCTACAGATTGGTGAGAGGCAATCTATGCCTAGCATAAATGGCATCCTTGGATCCAACCCTGATGGACCTTCCACATATCTACAAACTAAACATCATCAGAACTACTAGATTACTACTTATGGACAATATGTAGGAACAATTTAAAAAATATATACTTACACGGTCCTGTTTACAAAATGCATTGTTAGCATTAGGATATTTACAGCAGTTAAATTATGTCCTAACTTGACAGCTTTATAAATCTGTGAGGTAAATTGCAACATTGTCCTTTCATTAACAGGTAGCTAAAAATGTTCTAAAAGCTGGCAGTGATGGCTTTGTTGATCTGCCAGTTTGATATATCTGCAAATTTTATTAACTGCAGTCAGTATTTTTGTATCTTTGTGCTACAGTGAAAAGTTACTAGAGAGAGTCCTTATTTAAATTTGGTGATCGTTGAATTCCTTGCTAAGGCGTGATGAGTAGCGGGAGCAATGGGAAGTGATATTTTATATCACAAGTTTAGATGGTAAAGTACTTTTTTAACAATGTTGTCAGTATGGTTTTGGAAAAAGAGTGAAGGGTCTAAGGTTATCCTCAAGAAATCTTTTTTCAGATACAGCTGGCAATTGTGTCTACTACAGATAAGGTAGTTTGTGAAGCTTTTTGTGTGGTTCCATAGAGCAGGATATTGAGCATAAATGGATTTATGACCAGTCTATTACCGTGGGTCCAGTTGTTCCAAATTATGAATCTGGCATTGCACTTTCTGCTGAAGTGATGGTGTGTCCTTATTGGATTCTGCAAGAAGGTACTCTTCAGCAATGATTACAAGAGACTTTTGTTTTTCTCAAAGACTTTATGATTTATGTATGATTTTTTGTATGGTTTTGCTGTTATTGGGTCATTTTAATGTCTTTACTGAACCATTCACAATATTTTACAAGCACCTTACAATGGCTGTACAAAGCTTGTAATCTGATTTATTTATTATTTTATTTAAGCGTTTTAAGCTTTGCCATGTTAAATCATTGTGAGTTTAAAAGCACTCTTCAAACATTGAAAAACTTAAAAAAACATCAAAGTCTGAGAAGCCTTCTTTTACTCATAAAGCTTTGATGGAGACTACAGATTTGTGGACAAATTTTATTTCAGGTGGATACAACTTAATCCTAAGAGGGTGACTGGAATAGTTGATGCCAGTCTATGCCAAAAATAGTCATTTTATGTATACAAGACTAAGTTTTTTTCATGCTACTAGTTTAAAGGTATCTCTGTTGCCCAAAAAGTTTACTACTGTTATTTAGAATGAATATAGGATAATGGTTGCTATAGGAACTAACCATAGCACCGACTGCAGTTATTTATTTGGATAAAATGACACTTATACAGTCAAATACGATGTGCTTATTGCATTTAATATTTATGTATGTAGATAACTGCATTGTTTTAATCTAAGAGGGGAGAATGTGAACCTGAGGACCAATCAGTTTATCTCCATCAGAGATTACTTCACACTTAGTTTGTCCTCTGGTTCAGTATGTGGTTGGCTGGAAATTAAAGTACTAGCAATTTATAAGACTTGTAGAAACTAAGGAGATAGTGGTAATTATTGGCTCAGTAGAGGGCTTTGTTTATCATACAGAGTACTTTTTAAATGTTATTTTTTATTAATATAGAAACACCCCCTGCACCTTTTTGAGGTCTACCACAGCAGAAGAAGTGTTCTGGTAAGTTAACTTCACTAGTAGGCATGTGATATTTGAGCCAGATCTCAGTTATGATGAAGACATTAGCGTTAAGTATTCTGTGAATACCTAAGACTGTATAATATTGTTACACATACTGTGTGCATTCATACTAATATTGCACTGACCCAGACATTTCATTAGGGTGAATTAAGACTCAGGTTCAGTATCAATTTGATCATTGATTATAGTGTTGAAAAGGTCAGAGTTTAGATGTACATCAACGTCTATGTACTATAGCTGTAACAAAGTCTGCAATATTCGCAAACAATTTAGCTATAGGACACATCATTGTGATGAACTAAAACAACTACACTGGTTTGAACTACCCAGCTACCTAGTGTACATGCCACTATTAACTGCACACCAGCTTACATACTCATGAAAAACATGTCATGCACTAAAAGGGACACTCAAGCTCTACTGTTCAAATACCAATCTTCACTGGGAAGAGAAATTCTTACTATTTAAAAGCAGGCCACATAACTGAGCTGGAGTCTCATGATACTCACACTATATCTCAAAAACCTGAAATGAAATCCAAAAAGCAGTAAAACTAGTTAAAAACTACTCCAGATTAAAAAATGCTTAAATAACATCTAAACCTGGCATGGATGTGCTCATGTCTTTCTCCCGGCTACGATTCTTTCTCTATCTTTCCCTCCTCTAACTTATTTCCTTCCATTAAAACCAATTTCCTACCCCTCTATTACCTACTGCTATGCTCCGTCCACTATCTATATAAACTTACTACCCAGTCAATCATACCTACTCTAATCAGATTGACTTTTACCCCCACAGACTAAGATCTTAATATCCACATCATAGCTTTTCCTTTTTTTCTATATTAAAAACTTAATTTTACTTCTGCTTCTTGCATACTTCCATATATTTGTTTCCTTCCCTAATCTTTTACAGTGCCACAGTTATACCTTTCCACTCATTCTGACAACTCATCCTATCTAATTTCTACTTCCTGCATGACCCCAAGTAGTTTCCTTTCAAATCTTGTCTCTCACCATACAATTACTCTTACGTTTCTTCCCAACAAGTCTTCATTGTTTTTACTGACAATCTTAAATACAACATCATTCTGTGAAATATATCCTTGCATCTCGTCCAGGCTTGTAAACTACTGTGATGCTTTAAAATGTCATATGCTATTCTATTTCATTGTAAAATATGTTGCATGATTTCTATTGCCCTGGCTAAGAATTATGCCTGAGCGTTTCTCCCTGAGTCTCCACGGAAAAGGGGAAATGCCCAGTCAGACTTTCCCAGTCAACAAAGACACATAAATTAATTCATTCATTCATTAATGTCTGCCCCAGCTAAGTTTAGACATGATCTTAACCACAAGCTAGAACGGACAAGTTGCTGCTTTGTTGTCCAGGGCTGCAATTTTACTGGGAATAGAAAAGTATCCTGGTCTGTGTGAGTTGGGAGGCTTAAAGAGACAATTACTTGTTTTAACTAGTTAGTGCCTTTTCACTTCTAGCTAACAGCAGTGTGTTTTTACATTAAGAAGACAGATACTGCTATTCTAGTGCCAGTAGTAAAGTAGCCTAGTCAGTCTGCATTGAGAAACACACAAGGAAGCTTAAAATGAGATTGTTTCCTTAGCCAGCAAGCTTTTTTACAGACTTATTTGTTTGATGTTAATCTAGGGTTGAGAGCTACTGTTGCTGTGCTTTTACATTAAGAAGTTCCAGGATCATCTGTATTTTGGCAAAAGATGTTTACCTGGTCTCTCTGAGTTGAAAACCATTACAGATTGATCTAAGTGTAATTGTTTATTTTCCAGATGGCAAGGAAGTTTTCATTTTTTTCCTGTCTGCAATAAACTGACCAGTTTTTCCTGGAGTTCTTAACCATTATGCAGCAGTTAGCACTACCATGTATAGCAGCAAACCTATAAACCTAGTACTTAGGACTTTAACCTCTAACTCAGAAAGGCTTTGTGTGGAGCTAAGCAAAGGGTAGCTAGTTAGTGCATCTAACAGCACTGATATCAGATCATAGCACTTTCTAACATGTAGCTTTTAACCTAGTCATTACTTAAGTGTCCTCTGTAAAACCAAGTCCCTAAACCATAATAGCCCAACCCTAATACAGGTCCTGAAAGCATGGATTTGCAGTTTCCTAATGTCTCTTTGTTCAGCTTGGTAGATATGGACATACTGTAGCAATTGTCTCATGTACTCAGACAACCTTTTAATCCTTAAAGAAACTGATACAGTATGACAGAGATCTACTTACATAACTTTATTGGAGGCAACCGTGTCACTTACAAGCAATATTGTCAAGACCATACACACTACATCCTTCACACATACCACTCACCACACACATAGACCTTCTTATGCTGAGGCACTTAAAAGAAATCTCTCCACAGCTCAAAGGCCTTCTAAGCCATCAATCAGCAACATCACAAAAGCACAAACCAAAAACAACACATAATACCACACATAAGCCTACACCCAATGATCCCACAAGAACAAAGCCCATGAGGTAGCCAAATACTTTACTTAGTATTCTTGCCATAGGGGATTATATTGTATGGCACACAGATGCCCTGACACCAAGCTGGATAAGGAGAAAATAATGGTCAGTGACCACTTACATATATGGAGCAAGGATCCGCAATATCACACACACACACACACACACACACACACACACACACACACACACATACACACACACACACACACAGACACACACTCAAATCACTGCACAACAGCTACTAACATGATTCTGTCATAGTCCATGTGGGTGTAAATGATCTGAGATGTAGCTCACTGAACTATATGTAAAGAGACATTGTTGATCTCACTGAATATGTGTCATAGACAGGTACCTGCCTTGCACTGAGGAACATTCTGCCTTTACAAAGGATGATGTCACAGTATGAACAGAAACTGACTGATTTTAATAACTGGCTTTGTTTCTGATGTCACTCTAGGGGAATTCAATATCTATCAGCATGGGAGAATGTGGTTAACAAACCATGTTGCTTTGCCAAGGATGGTCTGCACTTGTCCTAGGTTTTCTGATATTGGCTAAAACTTTATCCACACTTTTAGAGCTTTTTTGAGCAATATCAAAATAACAAAACTGAAAGCAACCTTAAGGCATTACTGCTGAAAGCTCATAACTTAAACAAGAAACTCCACACCTGACAAGCTCTCTTCAATCTGGAGAATGTGGGCTTCAGTGCTCTCACTGAGACTTTGTTAAAGCCACAGAAATTACTCCAACAAGGGAAAGCTACAGTGCCTTCCACACATTTAGACCAACAGCACAGACATGGGCTAAAGGTAGAGGTGTCTCAACATACATTTGTGTCTAGGTCTGCATAGACAAGGCTGCATAACATGTCCTGGACAGCTACATGTCACCCTCTATGACCCAAGAAGCTCACAACTCTTACCTAAGCAAGAGCTCACCATCCAATCAAAAACTTTTTTTAGTGGATACTTTAATTACCCCTCTATACAGTGGGAAACATACACCACCTCTAACTCAAAAGTTCAACATTTCCTGGACTTTATCAACACAAACACCCTGAACCAACTATTCCAAAGAGAGGATCAAATATAATGGACCTAGTGCTCACCAGTATGGGAGACCACTGCACCCCCCCCCCCCCCATGTCACATCCTCATTCTTGAGGTTGGACTACAAAGCTGTCCCTCAAAATAAAAATCAAGGCAGAAAACTCAATTAAATCTGTAACAGTTAGTAACTATTCTAAAGCAAATGACACCCTATTAAGTGACACAATGTCAAAATTCATAGCTCCTCCATATCCCATGAACACAGTTACCTATGCAGAATTATTTACAGAAACCCAGTACAAACACATAAATGGTTGTATTGAGGATGCCCTACCTACCAGAAGTAAGCCCAGCTCTAACACCAAAAACATACCCCACTGGTGGAATCCTTAGCTTAAAAGGGTATATAAAAAAAGAGAAAAGTAATGGCCAAGACCAGAAAGAACAACTCTTGTAGTGACGAAGTGTCTGATTCAACTAAACAAGAAACTAAGAAGTCTAGTAAAGTCCAACAACATCAAGTACAAGGTCAGGATATCCTCCCAGGCTAAGGGCAATCACAAGACCTTCTTCAGCTATGTCAGGAACCTGGATACTCAAACTGGCAGACTTCTTTGAGGGGGTAACCAATGCTGTGGATGAGGGGAAAATGGTGCATCCCACCTACCTTGACCTACCAAAGGCATTTGATATAACACCCAACTATAAACTTGCTGAATTTCTGGCTGGCTCACAGATAGGACCCAAGAAGTCATGATTGGTGATATCACCTCCACCAGGATACCAGTCTTCAGATAACTACCATAGGGATCCATACTGGGTCCACTAGGGTTTGGAATGTACTTCTTGGAAGTAAAGCCTATTTCCCCAAAAACAGCAACATCCTGCAAGAAGATCTAACACAAACAAATGTCTGATGCCAAAGCCACTGATTAAAACTGAAAGCAAAGAAGTACATTATAGTGCCCTTTGGGAAATCATCCACTCAAGCTAATTACTCCATTGATAAAACACCCCTAAGAGTAAGCCTAATACTTAGCAATCTGGGAACATATGTAGTCAGTAATTTGGCCTTCAACCAACATGTAGCCAAGACAGTAAGAAAATCATTCTATGTTGCCCACCTTATAAGCAAGGGTATGGCATCCAGGTCCAAGAAAATTATAGTATCACCCTACTCAGCCCTTATCAGACTCATCATTCATTACAATGTGTCCTTTGGCACATACCTAGCCAGGCACTGGCAACAGTTGGGACATCCTCAAAGGTTTCTCACCAGGAGAATCCATGAATATCCTGTCCTACACAGATAACCTTAAGGCCCTATGTATCCCTGTACTCAGTCTCCTACAAGTTACTGAGAAGTGATCTATGCCTAGCATATAAGACATCTTCAGATCCAGCTCTGATGGATCTCTTGCATGTCTGGAAAACAATCAGTACCAGAAACTCTAGATTCTGACCTATTTTAGATTCTTAGGACCTACATTTTGCCTGTGACATGAACAGAACATTGTGGTAAGACCAGCACGTGTTTCAAAGGATCTAGGCACTATGGAATAACCTGCCCATCTACATGAAGCTAGTTTCATTCAATTCACCACCAGACTGGCCCCCATGTCTGCTATGTACATAGGATGACAGTAAGTAAATTAAGTCCCAACTAACATAGCCCCTCCACACACACACACACACACACACACACACACACACACACACACACACACACACACACACACACACACACACACTTAACTTCCTCTTTACTAAGATACCCCACAATATAGGCATCCAATTTACTCAGGGACAAAACTGGGTTGTGTTGCTCAACTAGGCTTGTAAAGACCTTGGTGGTCGTTAGCCTAGTATGAACCTATGAGCTATGAACTGATTTAGTGAATTAGTGAAATGTTAAGTGTTACGTGATTTTCCAATTGGTGCATGTGCCTGGGGGGTGTGGTTTACATGTATGTGAAAGGGGTGTGTGCTTTACAAGTGTGTAATTTTAAAAATATGGGAGGATAGATGAGAGTGGCTGTAGATTAGGAAATAGAAGGAACTCTAGATCAGTAACTCAAAATAAAGCATGGATTTACCATGCAGTACAAACATAAAATGGCAGCACACAACAGAACCCAATATAACAGAACAGAAGTCAGACCATATACCAGTCTTAGCAGAAGCCTTCTTCAATATGGTAACCAAAACCTTCTTCAATATGGTTACCATGCAGTATCCCAGAAAGCTATCAACTGTGCCTGTGTTTCTGAGTTCCAAGAAAAGCGAAATGAAATGGTACAGCTGTTATTTAGCTCTTACTAAACTTACAGTGTGTAACTCAAAACATTTATTTTAGATTGCTTAAAAAAGGAAATGGTGACTAAAACAGTTAGAGCAGCAGGCTTTTCAATTACTTTAGGTCTACCTAATCACTAAAATAGTAAGACAGAGCATGAGTTATGTGAGTTAAACTTAAAGAAAAGCTGTGTCGCTAAGTATTTACGAAACATGTCTGTTCTCTTTTTTTAATTTCTCCAAATTTTTGGGGTTTCTGATACCATGATGGGAATGGGCCTCATTCCTAAGTCAAAGTACTATTAAAGTTCATGAAATTAGTATTGTTTCAATCTTTGATGTCAGCCAAATGTGCTCTTTGCAGCATCTGCAATGTGCCCAGTAATGACTCCTTCTGCAATTTGTATGGAGTTACATGTATTGGTAACATATCTAAATATGATTGTAGATTCCTTTTTATAAGACCCATTGTGCCTGCTACTATTGGAACTGTCTGGGTATCTTTCTTCCATATTGCTCTCATTTCTGCCTGCAAATCCTGATATTTTATGACTTTGTGCCTCTCTCTACACAAGACAATATAGTCATTGGGTGTAGTGATTTCAATGAGCAATGCTACTTTTGTCTTCTTTACCTGGACCACTATATCTGGTTTTCTCACATTGTCTTTTGAACTGTTGGTAATGGGTGATCTCATGTGATGTAGACTTCATAATTTTCTATGATGCTTTGTGGCTCATGTTTCCAGTGTTTTTCAACTATTTCAATGTTATAATGTTTGCACAATCCCCAGTGCAACAGTCTTGCCACATTATTATGCCTTTCGGTATACAGTCCTTCTGCCATTTATATATCACAACCAGAAACGAGGTGTGTGACTGTTTCCAATTCTGTTTTACAAATGCTACATTTGTCTGTTTCTGCCACATGTTCAATGAACTTTGTAAACAAATGTGTACGTAATCCACCATCCTGGACTGCTAATATTAACCTTTCATCTTTTCCTTTGAATTCACCTCTCCTTAACATTCCTGTGTTCAATCCTGATCAACATGAGGATCTTCCAGGAGTTTTCTAGAACTGCAACTATATTTATGTATTATTCACATTTCTTGCCTTCTCATCTGATTCTTCACCTTATATTCTTTCCTCTGTTTTGTTTTTTTTGGCACATTCAGTTGCTGCCTGATTTTTATCTACTTCTGCTTTGATTTCCACTCACTCTTGACTTCTGCTAGACTAAGAAGGGTAGTCATCTTAGATTTATTCTCATGTTTCAAAGCTTTCACTATATTTGGGTTTTGTGAGTTCAGCAGATATGTATGCAGTCCCACAATTGCAGCTCTGTAGATGTAATCAGTTTCAAGTAGACCCATACCTCCTTTGGAATGAAGAATACATAATCTTGGTATGCACTGATTTTTATAAATCATTTGATGAGCATGAAACATCCTTCCCCTTTTCCTGTCTAATCTATCCAACACCTTTTGGGGCCAATGAATCACTCCAAAACTGTACGTTAGGACAGGAAGAACAAATTGATTTAAATCTTGAATTTTGTTCCTAGATGTCAACGCTGTTTTCAGGATTAATTTAAGTCTTCAAAAATATTCCTTAATAAGTTTTATTCACATTTGTCCATGTTTTATTGTTGTTGATCCTTCATCAATTCCCAAATATTTATGCACTCACTTTTGCTCAAGTTCTTTTATATCACATTCTTGTCCCAAATTGATGTTTTCTTGCTGCTACAGTTTTCCTGCTTTAAAGGTTGCTTTTGCACATTTATCAAGACCAAGTTACATTCTTATATCATCTGAAAATGTTTTGACTATTTGCAGTTGTGCTTTCAGTTCCTCATCTGATGCGCTATACAGTTTTAAATGTTCAACAAAGAGAAGATGAGAAGTTGTTACACTGTTGCTTTCTGGGAGCCAAATTATAGCCATCACCTAATATGTTAAGCAGACAGCTTAATGGGTTAAGGGCAAGTCAAAAAGAGCAATGGTGACAAAGAGTCACACTGAAATATCCCCCTTTGGCTTTTTATCCCAGGAATAAAAATGTGTCCTTTATCATGGCTTAACTGCAAGGTGGTTTGCCACTGTTCCATGGTCACTGTAATGTAATTTATTAGTGTAAGGTGTATCTTATAAATTTTAAGCACTCTTTTATCCATGAGTGTAGGATACTGTCAACATTTTTTTTGTAGTCAATCTATGCCATACTTAGATTCGTCTCCTTTTTCTACAGTTCTCCATTATGACTTTATTTAATAACAAATGATCCTTTGTTCTATATGACTTTCCATATGACTGGGTGCTATGATGGAAGGGTCATGTGCAGACAACATACAGGGTGACTAGATACTATGCAACAGAAGGAGACATTCTATTGGAACTGACAACATTTTGGACAGAAAAAACAACCTTACAATATCAAAGACCAGTTTTCTACATAATGCAGCTTGCAGTTGTTTATAAGTATAGGCTCAAACAATACAAAAAATGTGGTCAACTGAAGATCACTTGCTTTTGAAATTGTGTTTATTTACTTATGCATCATTGACTGTATTAGTCCCACTAGGCCAGCAGCCTCTTTTCAGAAGAGAAAATTTAGTCAGGGTACTGGGAAAATTCTTTGCTCTTTTAAGTGCTGTGCAGTCTTTTACATCCTTCTCAGCTACCAGCAGCTCAGGCAGAGGGGACTTCAGTTTAATGTTTCTTCTGAAGGAGGGCACATTGAGGAGTGCAGCACCCTTCTTATGCTGCAATGCAGTAAATGAATCCAAGTACCTGATATGAGAATAGAACCACAGTCTTCTCATCATAGAAAATGAGCATGTTACCTAGTTACTGACAATGAATTATCATACCTGACCTCTACAGCCTTTGTTAAAGTTTGTTGACTTTGCTATATTGTTTGGGTGGGCCCTTATGCAGTGCAACATACATTGTGCCTGAAATTTATGATAGGAACTTAGTTATAGCACATTCTGTAATCATTACATACTTTATGCTGGAAAGGGTAATACTTAGTACAGACATAAGGAGATATTACTTTGAAGAAATGATTGGAGAGCCTGAAACTGGCTACAGTAGAACACAGCTGACCAGTACCTATCATTCTCTTTGCACACAAATTCTGGACATAGCCAAAAATAATAGGGGACAAATATCCAAAAACCAGGATACATTTTAAATATTGCTCTTATTGTTTGTGTCTTTCGGCTTTTCCCGGTTAGGGGTCGCCACAGCGGAACTCTGGTCTGCTAATGATTGGCAGTAGAGTTTTACATGCTGGCTTGCCGGGCCTAACTCACAACCTTCAATAAAGGAATGCCCGTTCATGCATGTCACCACACAGAAGACGCTCTAACTGAGAATCGAACGGGCAACATCTAACTGTGAGGTGACAACGCTACTACAGCACCACCACCGACATTTCATAAAACAACAGGTTTTGTACTAGCATGCTTTTCCTGAAGGATATGAAGTCTGAAACTCAAATGTCTGACATTATTTACTAACTGCAGTGACCAATTATTGTCAAAAAAGTTCACATTTTACAACAGACCAAAAATATTAGGCAAAAAATGGTCATTCTGTGAAATTCCAGATAGTTGAGAAGTATGAGTTGAACACAAAAGGGTTTTATGGATACCTTGGCCTAGTAGAAATGATATGGGGGGTCACAGGTTTACTAGTGTGCAAGTTTCCTTCTTTCATCAGCTGCATATGTTTGCATGCATTTGAATGCATTTGTATGTATTTCACTATTAAAGACTGATTCTGTAAAGTAAGAGATCTCATCAGATGGCTTGTGTTCTTTTGTGTGATTTACATCCAAGCCTGTACAAAGTTTGAAGTACTATATCCTTTACCTTGCAGGTATGAGCTCTCTGTGAAAGGAAATCAAAAGGAGTATCCTATAGTGTCTTCCCGATATTTCTAAGCAGGTAGTAAAACAGCATGATATTCTTTGATTAAGTATCAGTTTTAAGTTAATGGATTGCTACAGGATACAGGATAAGTCACAGATTATGTCAGAGATGTAGAAGACACTAGTGTAAAGTGTCTGGTCACTGTAATACAAAAGGGGCATGATTAGCAGAGACAGCTTCATGTCACATTTAGATATAAGTCGAAGAAAATGCCTCAGCTGGGAATGTTGTTGTGTGTGTGTGTGTGTGTGTGTGTGTGTGTGTGTGTGTGTGTGTGTGTGTGTGTGTGTGTGTGTGTGTGTGTGTGTGTGTGTGTGTGTGTGTGTGTGTGTGTGTGTGTATACATATATATGTATACACACACACACACACACGATTGCAAGACTGAAATACTTTCATACTTTTGAAATTATTTTCTGGCACTATTTATAAAGCTATTCATAATATGACACCTTTATGTGACTTGGGTACATTTCATGCAGGCAGGCAGTGACTGTTCTACTGACCAGTGGGATTCTGATAACAACTGCATGGCATGTGAGATACATTATCAGGGGACTGAATGAAAAATAAAGAGCTGTAAGTGGATAACAGATTATTACTTGTTAACAAAATCAGCTATTGCTGGGGTTATTGCAGTGTGCAATACTAAGCTTATCAATAGCAGTACGGAAAAATAATGGGGGTATCCCATTCCCTTTATCATCGTCATTATCCAAGAGGCAGTGAGTAGTTCATAGCTGAAAAGATAATACTCTGTTTTGACATAACAGTCTATTGCTATATAACTAATTCTGATATCTACAAAATGGCACGTCTGCACTTTATAAATGTACATTAGTGTAATATACACAGAGGATGAAAAACAGACAGTTGACAGATAGGAGCTGTTCCACATCCAGATATTATCTGTTCAAAACAGTAATCTTAAGGCATCAGTAGCTACTTAAATAGAGAGTGCAATTCCCAGCCATGTTAATTTTCTTTTTCTGTGCTATTCTTCTGTGTAAGTTTGTTTTGACAAAGTAAGAATAAAAGAAAAAAAAAGCGAGGGTGAGAAAAAGTGAGAGAGACAGGAAAAGATTGCTCTTTTCTTTAGTTCCTTTAAAATGTAGTACATCACTGCAGCTATGCTGGGGAGTTTCAGCACACAGGTAATTACAGTTTTAGTAAAAATTCTCCACAGAGCAAGCACAAAGAAGACACTTCAGGGAATTAAAATGAAAGATGACTTTTACAGGGCGGCTGTCGAATCATTTTGTATTCCACCTCCAAAACAGAAAATGATGAGTTTAATATCATAGCAAGCTGTAACTTCCCCAAAAGAGAGCTTGCTGTATCGAGAGAATTCATAGCAAACCATTCATTGCTTTCTACTTAGATTCATTGATGGATTAAATGCCAGGCAGTGGTGCCACTTTTTAATGTTGGGTTTGTTATTGATTGATACAGGCTGGCTTTCAGCAGGTGGAAGGAAAGAGTGGATATTTATAAAAGACAGCAGTCCAGTTTTAAGATGTATAGCTGATAAGGACTGCCTTCGAGCCCTGCTATGCTAGCAATCATCTCCACTGAAAGTAATAAGATTGTAGCAATAATTTACTCCCAAAATGTAACTGAAAAGAATTTGACACACATATGCAGAGGTTGTATTCTGAGATGCAATGTGTTGTGCATATAAATGATGCTATAGTAGCATTGTCGGGCAGACTAAAGTGGCTGTGGGGTTCCTGCAGCTCACTGTCACCTACTTAGTATCCTACTTTACCTGACATTGGCACTGCAATGCTTTACTGCCTTTCTTTGTATGACATTTTCAACCAAGGATGTTTCTGTTTGCAATACATCACTGTTTATATGGAAAGAACAGATTCTTTAAGACTTAGTTTAAAAGACCCCAGAAGTTTCCCAGGAATTATGATGAGCATTCTTCTCTAAATAATTTATAAAAAAATGAAGCTGAAACCTTATTAGCCTAGATTTTTCCAGTTTGTAAGAATTAAATGCATTGCAGTAATGAACACAACCACAATGCACGGCAAATAAAAACTCCAGTTTAAGACTATGTGTACTGATTGAACAATTGAACAAGACTTTTATTTGCAGTTGTATGTTCATGACAGATATGTAGATGAGCTTTCATTTCCATTATTTATGAAAATTAAATGTGTGCGTGTGTGTATCTGTGTGTGTGTGTGTGTGTGTGTGTGTGTGTGTGTGTGTGTGTGTGTGTATCTGTGTGTGTGTGTGTGTGTGTGTGTGTGTGTGTGTGTGTGTGTGTGTGTGTGTGTGTGTGTTTGTGTGTGTGTCTGTATGTACATGTGTGTGTGTGTGTGTCTGTGCGTGTGTCTGTATGTACATGTGTGTGTGTGTGTGTGTGTGTGTGTGTGTGTGTGTGTGTGTGTGTGTGTGTGTGTGTGTGTGTGTGTGTGTATACACACACACACACACACACACACACACACACACACACACACACACAAATATAGGTGATGACATTCATTGTAACTTCAAAAAATATAACTAAAGTGATCATAAGCCAATTGTTTACATTTGGAATGATCAAAAAAAAATAAGTCAAGAAACAGGTTTTCACATCAGACTCCACTGCCACTCCCATTGAAGTTACATAAGCTAACTCCATGGATGCACAGGCATAAAGAAAAGGAAAAAACTTTGAATTATGTAGTGAGCAATCTCCTGAAGTTTGACAGTTGCATAATTCAGCCATCTAAATATACCACAAGTACTTTTGAATAAAGGATGTAAAGGATAACTGCTCAAGCATCTGACTGGATATATTTTTTATTTTTATTTACTGAGGTTAAATTTGTTTGTACATCTTAAATATATTAAGTTTTATGCTGCCACTTTTGGCATTAATTTATTTTTTCTGCTCTGCCACTAAATGATATTATTGAACAATAACATGCCGCTGAGTGTGCATTCCTCAGCTAGATTCAGATTGGGAAAGAGATTGATAAGTGATGCAGTAGGTATAAACAAGGTGAACAATGACTTGTGATGCTAGCTTTAAGTTGTGGCAATTGACACCAAAAAGTGGTCCCCTTCTCCTCCAAGGGTAGCCATGCCTTTACCCTGGATAGTGTATATTTCTGCACTGTATAACTTTTCAGTACTGAAGAAAAGAATATGGAATTATGGGCTTAGGCAAAAAAAAAATTTTAGTTAAAAAAAGGGTATTAAAATCAATAACATTAAAAAATAACACACTGCTTCAGTTTTGGCACAGATTTTTATCTTTTAATAAAATAGCTTCTAACATAGTCTGTAAGTCTGTCTGGTGCACATATCCTATCAGAATACAATTAAATGATGACAGTTACAATTCAGTGGAGTGGACTCGCTTTAATTTCTAATTATCCAGTACATATATTTCTCTGTCATTACTAGTTGATGTACAAGTTCACCAACACTGTTTGTGTTATCAGACACAAATTCAACAAAAGCTGCAACACTTTCTTATACAAGTCTCTCATATTTTTAAACCAGTCTTTTGCATTGCTTTTTTTCTAGCATTACTTACAATGCTTGTTGAAAGACATTTTATCTTGGAAAATTTTAGTTACTCACAAAGTGCAGTATTTTGAACTTGTCCTAAGTGATTCACTTTTCTGACTTTATGTCATAATTAGATTTGTTTGTGACAATAACAAAACAAAAATTGTGCTTATTTATTTATTTATTTCAATGTGTTGACTGGGATAGTACACTGGCAAAAGTATCCTTTTTAGGCATGGCTTAGGCAAAGAAGCAATGATACAAACATGTATACAAAATAAAAGGCAAATAAAACAAGAAAGACAACAAAACATATACATCAAACATAATTAGTGAAGAGAGTGCCTCAATTGTGCCCTAAAGTCTGTCAAAAGACTGTTTATCAAGAAACACTGTGATGTCATAAAGGTGCTTTATAAGCTTTTGTTAAACACCACCACCTCAGCATTGTTAAGCACTAGTCTTACATTACAGCATTAAAAGAGCTCAGTGTCCACAAACAAAGAACAGCACTAAACACTTGATGAGGCTGTATGGTAGTAGTAAGTGTTTTATGACTTCTAAAACTGTGAAACATTTACCTTTACTACACTGTTATCATTTTTTTCCTCTAACGTTTGTATTATGTGGGAGAAGGTAAAACTGCATGAACTCCAAAGAATTATGATTGGGTCTTTTGTTTCAAAGCCTGGGATGCTAGGTGATCTCGAGCTGAATTTCATGATATCCATGTCTTGAGTACACAACATCTTGACTGTGATAGGAGAGACAGTCATAATCCTCTGTTACACTTCAGTAAGAGGTACAGCTATAACAATATGTAAAATATTATTACCTTTGCACTACAACAGCATTAAGAGAGGGAAAGAGTCATAATTTAGTCTGTACTAACACTGGTAAAGTAAGCATATGGGAAACCTTTCTTGCACTGGTTTTGTCTTGCTTATTTATTTATTTGGTGTGAGAATGTAGCTTTTGTATGTTTTATTGATATATATTATATTTTTGACTTGACCAACTTTCAAACAACCAGTAGTCACTTGAACCCACTTCTAAATGAAGAAGATTGGGATCAAAGTGAATAAAAAGTATTTGATGTATATCTGCGATGTCTGTTTCAGAGTAGTACATCACATATCAAAGTGGGATGCTACTCAACAAAAATGGACATTTTGGTAACTGAAATACAATTAAAGTTGTTTGGTTTTAGAATTCTTTGACTAACCTGATAGTCTTGTATGATAATGAAAACATGTCAGCTTCCCTGAAAAGACATCTGAAAAGTTGATCATACCATATCACATACTGAATAGTTACATCACAATTTTGCTATCTAATGAAATTTCACAATTATTCTTCAAATGGGAATTTTTGCTTCTGGATGCCAAATGCTTCTTTTGTTGTTAGGAATGAGAGTTAGTGTGGAATGTTCTCTAAAGAGGAAATCAAGCATTTTAATAATTCATTCATTCTTTCTTTTTTCTTATTATCAATTTAATCCTATTCAGGGTCATGGGGGTATAGAACCTGTCCTGGATAGCATGCAAACTCAGGGAAACTGGTGAAACCCACAAAGAGACTGCTGCACATAAATCATTCTGTATTTAGGTAACTGAAATGTTTCTATTTCTTAATAAGCAGAACACAAGTAGTCATCAAGCATACTCTAATAGCGGTACAGCTGTTAGTTAAACTGCACATGGCCAGTATTGTGACAGACTTAAGAAATCTGAATCCCCTGAAGTGCAGCATCACTGCATCACTGACCTAGACAGAATTTGGGGTGCACACTCAAGAGGTTGTTGAAGAAAACAAAGAATATTAAGGCTTTGCAGTGAGCAGAGGGTAACTGAACCTGAACATTTGTCCATGAAAACACAGTACCTTCATAGCAAGAAAAAGACATACTAACAAACAAATTACTTCAAAAACATGACAATCAAGTAACTGTTGAGATGGAGTGAGCTATCATTTTACTGCCCAAATTTAGAGACAGCAAAACAGTAATGTGTACGCTTTGTAGGTTGGCAGCTTCCTGCCAAAAAAAAAAATGAAGTTGCTGCAATGTCTGATCAGAAAAGAGCACAGTTATGATGGCAAACCATATTGAGGAGATCAGATGTTAAATAAACAGTACATCTCATATCATATTGTACTGACAAACAACACAAGTCTCTACTCAAAGTGCAGTTGATTGTAACAGTTTGCTAGCTTTATCTTCAAGATAGCAAGGTAGCCTCTAGCAATCACAGTACCTCAGTGCCACGGCTTATCCAGTTTGTTTGCAATTGTTGTTTCAATGCTTTGAGCTATATCTTCAAAACAGTAACAAAAGTGATGCAAATAGAAGCTTCCATCTTTTTTCATCAAAATACACAGAAGACTCAAAATTAACAAGTGACTATAAAACTGATTTTAATGATATTGTTCCTGTGGCAACCAAACACGACTGCTGCTCTACACTCAACATCAACTTGTTTCTGCTAATAGGCTAGAAAGCTGATCCTCAGACTATAAACACTGTATACTGACTAAGAAGTTTCATGAAGCAAGTGACGTGTGTGACATTAGGAACAGTACTACACTTTCTCTGAGGAGCTGTAGAGATAGTTTATACTGACATCATAACTCCAATCTAAAGGCACAGTCATCAGAGGAGTAAGACAATAATAATTCAGTCTTTTCATCTGTGAGAGTATACTGCAGTCTACACAGCTGTCCATATGCCTCTATGCATGCATACCTGTTTTCTAGTCCCTATCCTGATTTTTTTTAATTCTTTCAAAGTTTAGTACTGACACCTTCAAGTTTAACCTGTTTACAAAACAATGATATGGTTAGAGACTAAATGGGCATTGTCCTTCTGAGTCCTTTCTTCACCTCCTTTTACTCTCTGTGCTTCCAATACCCATAATGGAATGTGAGTCAGTGATAACAAAAACAGACACAGTTGGCTTGGTGGGTCTGGGTTTATACCTGCATTGGCCATATATCTAACTGGTTAGGCATTTACTAAGCAGTTTAGGGATAGCCTTTTCTGCCTCCTGACCTTTCTCGGGATATCTTTAACATCCCCTCATATCTGTCCACTGATGACCCATTCTTCTGGGGGTATGGTAGTTTCATTTCAATTTTACAATTTGGACTCAGGGTCTTTTTCCTGAAATTCAGTAATGGGCTGTTCATAATTTGCTTTATTTGCTCTTCAGCCATGTTTTTTTTTGGGTATAAACACATCTCTGAGGAGAATTTGGTCCATCAACATATGGGCAAGAGAATATCATCTGTAACTATATATATATATATATATATATATATATATATATGGATTCGCTTTATAACCTCGAAATACTGAAATATCGAATTTCAGCATCTCGAGACTATAAAACTAAATCCACAAAACACCGACATAAAAAACACGAAATTCACAACACCGAAAACACTGCACACACTATACCAAACATACACCACAACACCCACATCACAACATAAACAAAAAAAACTACACACATACACAACTCATATACACATAAGCAGGGGGAAAGCCCCCCTGCACCCCCCCATATGGAGGGCTGCGCCCCCACACCCCCCCACTTATATATACTAACTCTGAGATCGCACAAACACAAAACAAAAGCCAACTCACATGCACACATTCTCTGACCCCTCACACACACATCAAACACATCAGCACACTCACACACACTCTAACTCCCACTCAAAACCCTTAGAAAACACTTACCTGACATAACACCTACATCCACAAATGGCACCACGCACCATCA
Organism: Protopterus annectens; assembly: GCF_019279795.1. Classification (NCBI taxonomy): domain Eukaryota; kingdom Metazoa; phylum Chordata; order Ceratodontiformes; family Protopteridae; genus Protopterus; species Protopterus annectens. Next base: position 1,280,676,799 of record NC_056744.1, on the reverse strand, counting down.
AAACACAATCCCGGACATTACGCAGCGTAAGGTCATAACCGCGAATTCGACATATATTCGAGTTCGCAGTTATGACCTTTCGCTATTTTTAACATTCGGCTTTATAGTCTCGAAATACTGAAATTCGACATTTCTGTAATTCGAGGTTATAAAGTGTTTCCATATATATATATATATATATATATATATATATATATATATATATAGGCTCCTTATTATGCTGTCGCAGACGCAGGTTGTCAAATGTGTCTTTGTTGAACTGAAAAGCATGAAAAGGCAAAATAGCGAAGTAGCTTTTCAGTGAATTCTTTCCCTGGGAAAGAATTAGTTTGGCCGCTTTTGTTAATTTGCCTTTTCAGCACTGTAGTGTGATCTCGGAGTTGGTATATTTAAGTAGGGGGAGTGGGGGTGCACAGCCCCCCATGTCGAGTGGTGTGGTGGGCGAAGCCCCCCCACATTATGTAATGTTTTACAGGTTTTTTTTTTCGGAACAACAATTTTTTTCCCTTGGAAAAAATTGCTGTTCTGAAGTTTCGACGTTGTAAGCTTTCTCTTACATGTGGTCAATTATGTGTCCTTCGCTCTTCTGAGTTTGTGATATCATGATATAGACCTTATGTATACATATATATATATATATATATATATATATATATATATTACTATATATTATTACATGCCAGTTGAGTGCATGTGCTTAAAGTTTATTGGCACCATTGTTATTGAGCTGAAGGAGAAAACTAGGAGGCAGACATTTAAGCATTGCTGAAGGATGTGTGAGTCCAGGTGAGGCTTTTACAAGAAATGTATAGGGTTTGTGACCAAGAAACTAAGTATCATTTTCAATACATTTCTCTGGCCTTCCAGCCTAGCTGTTATGTAGCAATTTTAGTAGATACTCAAAAAAAAAGTCCAATGTGGATGGTGTCTTGAACCTACATTAGATGAAGAAAAGAATACCATTTTCAAAGCACTTTTCTGAGCATTCAATCGAGCTATAGGGATTTTAATAAGTGCTCAAAATGCCCATTGTGGCTGATATCATAAACCTACATTAGCAGATAATGATGATGATGATGATGAAGATGAGGATGATGATAGTAAAATTATTAAGTTAACAGGCTTCCTCAATGGTGTGACCACCTTGATTGTTTCTTGTTATAGAGTTCATTTGGGTACACTGGAGTACATCACCCCTATCATGATATTGCAGGATAACATTGCATGTTCTTCTTTTATCATAGCTGGGAACTGGAATTCCACTTGGCATCCTTAACTAGATCACAAGGGATCTGGACGTTTATAGAATTTGTGCATGTGTACAATTTGGTAGACCCCTTAAAGGCCCACATGACAGAACAAGGATGATAAACTTGCAAATCTCCATGTTGCACTTTTGAATCCTGAATTATTTCCTTCTTTTGGTACAATTTCTCTCCAGACTAGCAGATATCTTCATCAATCTCTTTTTACTTTACTGTCCATGCTGTGGCATATACTGACCTAATACCAGAAAAGGGATTCCCTCTCAAAAATTTCCCCAGAATTGTTAAAATCTGAAGACACAGCAGGCAGACTAAATGATTGGCTTCCTAGTCCATTCATTTGATCATGCCTGTCCCCAAATCCCATGTTTTCAAGGAGATCGAACAAATTTTTGTAGAGTGCCTTTGACTTCTGAAGAAACAGCAGGTAATATCTCACAGTCCTTTAACCATTTATTAGAAAACTCCAGGAAAAAAAACTTCCCTTCAAGATGATTAGCAGTGTATGATTAGATGCTGACTAGCTTTTAAGTGATGACATCTTGACAGGTACTAATGCAAACATTCATGTTTTAAAATTGTTCTGGTCAAGGTCTCAGGTTATTTCAAAGTTTAGTACTCAAACCTTCAAGCTTAACTTGTTTACGAAACAATGATATGGTTAGGGACTAAACTGTAACAAAATCTTCACTGATTTGTTTAGTTATAGGACAAGAATGGTAATCAGTCATTCCACCCTAGGCATATTGATGACGAATTCATAACAGTCTATAAAAAATGAATTCACTCACTCACCTCTCCAATGCCTCCCTCATGGGCTGTGAGCTCTCATCTCCACTGCCCAGGTTATATAAAGTATTAGAAGATGCTGTCATCTTCTGAGTGCCATAGTAGTAAAGGATGAGGACAGGAGGTTGCATCCTTTTTGAATTAAGACAAATCACTTAGCTAGACAGACTTACCTCATCATATTTTAGCTGCCTTCCGCATCCATATTTGTTGTGGTCTCATTTAATATTCATCTATGCCTCCCATTCCAATTTGCTATGACTACTACTATTTTAAAACCTGATATGGCTTTCTTGTAGGCTGGGTCCTATCATCCCATCTCACTTGTAAATATGGAAGCTAAAACTACAGCCAAGATCATGTCCTGCTAAATGAAACAGGTGACAGATAATTTCCATTAGTATTAAATTGGCTTTGTGAAAGGGCTTGCCCTATTTGATCATATCTGTATGATTGCAATATGATGGTGTTATAGAACCCTGGAAAATATTCATATTCAATGCTGAAAATGATTTTGACCTTGTGAGCCAAGTTTGTTTCATGCCACTTTGATGACAAAGAGATTTTCTTGTTAACTACTCATAGTAAGTGATCTCTCTGTTCCTCCCCTTCAGCTTTAGTCAGACTCGGCAGTATCATCTCTCAGTCTCCTCTCTCTCCCTCTTTCTCTCTCTCTCTTTGACTCTTATTATTGGTATGAGCAGGATGCCCCTTGTTCCTTTTCCATTTCAGTTTGTCCTTGAAACCTTTGATCTAGCGTATAAGGCAAGACTCTGACATACAGCCTGTCACAGCTGAGAAACTCACAAAGTACTTGTCTTTTTGGACCATATCCACTTAGATGTTAGTGGTCTCCCCACATCCAGCAACAGAGTCCTCCAAATCCTTGATGAATATTCCATGTTTTTCAATTATAAACTAGATAGAAAAATTGCCTGTGTTTTCTCACTAAGGTCCAGTGTTAAAGAGTCAGGAGTATATATTTAATTCTAAGTATGATCACCTGATGAATCTGAGCATCTGGTAGTCCAAATGCTTATTAAATACATAGTAGGTATAAAGTGCACATATTTGGAAAGGTAGCCCTTTCTCCCCTTTCTTTCATGAGTGCTTTATGATGAAATCTATGCCTCAATTTGACCTAATGTGAAGTAATCCTAATACATTGTGTGGTAACCCTAATACAGCATACATACTACTCTTTTAACTGTCATGGATGCAGGCTGTTAATTTATCAAGGACTACATGCTGAGTCAGGATGTTATGCATAGGTATTGCGATTCATTGATATAAAATATTTCTGATTCTCACTTTAACATAAAATGCTTCTGAATTCCATTAGGTATGTATGATACAGCATTCCTTCTAGAAATATGAGGTTCTGGCATAACATCTGCAGTATCCTAGGCAGATGATGTCATACTTAGTGTGCATCATAAAACTCTGCTCAGAGCAGCATTTCAGGATAATGGAGACTCTTTTCAATGTTGCTTTGATGCTTTGGGAATCTAAACCTGTATCAAATACAATTTCACAAAAAACACAATACTTACAATCCCAATTGTCAAGCCAATAAAATAATAACAGTAATAAAATGGATGACATGGTATAATAGATATGATACATAGATTGCTGGTTGCCTAAGATATGAAGTAAAGAATACGAATATGAGACTATGAAGCTGAAGACCCATAAATGGTACAATAGTCAACTGTTAAAGTATGAAACAATTCAAGAAAAACACATCACAAAACTATATGTGATATATATATTTAACTGGAGGGTGATTAGGAAAAATACTTGATGGAAAGGGGGCAATGACCAAAGCAAAATTTTCAGTGCATCAAGTGACACCATAACTGCAAATCCAGTTATTCTGGAAGGAGTTGTCTTACTAGATCAGAATCAAATACTCAGTAAATTCTAGCTGGCAAAGTTCTCAAAGGACCTTTCTAAAGTCCTTCTTCCTATCTCCTTCTCGGCCTTAGTGGCTTATCATTCATTGAAATTTCTTGGTCATTCTTTGCATTAATATCCAAACATTGTATGCACTTTTCCTGTGTAGTATACCACTCCACAAATAACAGAACATTCCCTTATTTTCTAACCATAAATCCTGGCCCTGAATAAGAGATACCACTGTCAATCACTGCATGACCGAATCAGGTTTATTTATTTTACATAATCCCCTCCTGTCTTTGACTTTAAACATTTATTTTTCAAGTACAAATGTGACATAAGCACAGGACTTTATCAGACCTGTTGTTGAATAGGTTTGTTGTTAAAGAAAGCGTTTTATGCAGTTGACTGACTGCTCTGCCTGGGTCTGCTTTGTTGGTACCTTCACTTCACTACAGTCTGCTAAAAGTGATAAACCCATCTAACTGACAAGCTTTCTATCAAACTTGGTGAACAAATGCCTGATTGCCCTTGACCCCACAATAAAAACAGTGATCTATATGATAAGATCTATAGAACACTGTACCCTCCCAAGATCAACAACTTTGACTTACAGGTGTGTCATTCTTCTTTACTACTGGACTTTCATGACTTGGCTGAACTTTTTTTTTCCATCATCAAAACATGGCACAATGTTTTCTTTCTCTTGCTCACCAATGCAATTTTCCTGATGCTAATAGGTACATGTAATAATTGTGGAGAGAAAAAAGCTTATGATATACATGCTCCAATTTCCCAAACTAAGTTTTTTGGAATACCAAAACCTCATAAAAATAAATATAACCAAAAATACAGGCCAGTGGTGGCAAGTGGTGGAGGATCCCTTATGGAAGCAACAGCCATATACCTAAATTATCTATTGAAACCCCTAACCGAGAAGAACAGATCATATGTAAAATATTCTATGGACTTTTTGAGAAAAATAAAGACATTATTGTTGAAGCTGACAGCATCTTGCTAGCAATCAATGTAGAGTCATTATATACTGTGCTTCCTCACAATTACTGCATAGAAGCAGCTGTAGATTATTTTAAAAGACACCATAGTGGTACACGGGCACAGCTAGAAAAGTTAAGTAAGCTCATTACTTTGGTACTGGATTTTAACGTATTTACTTTCAATGGAAAATATTATAAGCAAAAGACTGGTATAGCTATGGAGGCGGCAATGGCTCCCAGCATAGCCAACATACCCCTGGGCAAGTGGGAAGAGGATTTTGTGTTCACATACAGAAATTTCATGCAGCACATCTCATGTTATCTTCATTTTATTGATGATATTTTTATTGTATGGAAAGGTGACACTTTACAGCTAGAAGACTTTATCAGGTTCCTCAGTCTAACTAGTACCTTCCTGCATTTCATCTCATCCCACAGCTCCAGCTCAACCATGGTCTTAGGCATGCTTAACAACAGAAGAATTTCCACTGATATTTACTGAAAATCGGAGTGAACCTCTTACTCCACAGAAAAAGTCTGTATCCCACCAAGACAAAATATAATGTAATTAATTCCCAGTGATATAGGTTAGCTAGAATAACTACAAAGATTGAACCTTTTCTGAGAAACCTTAACAATTTGGAAAATTATTTCTTATCAAGGAGGTACTAGAACCAAATGTTAAGAAACATTTTTGAACCAATCTAAAAGCTTAAAAATACCAACGCACCCACACTGAACTGACCCATTGGAAGACTTTTTAAGAAATTTGTGGGCAATAAAGCAAAAGACATCTGCATACTGACATATACTATGGATTTTCATTGCATCAAGAATATTGTCAAGGAGAACTGGGCCATAATAACAGAAAAACCTTATCTTGTACACATTTTGGATGAAGCCCTGCCTTTTGTATATAGGAAGGCTAGGAATAATAGGAGCTTTGTAGCAGGAAAACCTTAACCACAGGAAAGGAAGACAAAAAATGTGAAACAAACTGTTCATTTTGCACCTACATTCAAGAGGGAGACTTTTTACTGCACATATTTAAAGAATCTTACTAAGACTAATGGAGGTGGAGACTGCAACTCTACACAAGCTGTTTACAGGGCTAGTTGCAATGGATGTGATACATTTTATGTGGGAAAGACTATTATTAAACTGAAACAAAGGATTTTGGGTCGTCTATCTGAGATCCGGTCTAAATGTAGAAACAATGCCCTGACCAGACATCTTCAACTCCATAGAAGACACTCTGGGTTTAAATTTCAAATGCTTGATTACATAGACCTCACTGAACTTGAATGAGACATCCTAAATGCTTTAGAAAAACAAGAACTTATGTGGCAACTAAGGCTGAACTCTTTTAGAAATCCTGGACTAAACTATTATTGCTCACTGAAAAGTATACCAGAGCTAAGAAAGTTGCCCCATTGTTTACAAGACTAAAGTGTGTATTTTATTTGTTTATTTGTTATTTACAATTATCAACAATTTTATTAACTATTAACTATGTAAGTATATTTTAAAAAGATTTATGGTAGTGGCTTATTAATTATTAATTTTGTCTTAGCAGATACATTTGTATACAAATAGCTATCTGTTTATAGCAACCATTTTTAAATATTTAAATGTTTATTGTAATTATATTTTCATTTTGTACTGTCATTATAATCAGGGCACATTCATAAGATACTTTATCACACTTTTTTTTATAAATTGGACTTTTGATTACCATAGAACCGCATTAGAGCAGTATCTGCATATTCTGTAGATGTCAGGACATGTTATTAATTCTTGTTTTTAACTTTTTAGTGGAAACATAGACAGCTTTAATAGCTACACTCATACTAATGAGGAGTTGATTGCTACATGTTTTAACTGGCTCAGATAGGTTAACTTCTGAATATTTATATGTTATGTATATTTTTTTTAACAAACAGCAGAGCTAGATTCAGTATAGTACATGCATGATTTTCATGACAGTTTAGCCATTTTAGACTGTAACTTTTTTAATGCACAATGTTTGAGCTTAACTAAACACATACTGAGTATTAATGTATACTACAGTTTTGTCGACCGTGACAGAGCAGCGATTAGCATTGTCGCCTTACAGCAGGAGGCTCTCCAGTTCGATTCTCGGCTGGACTGTCTTCCGTGTGGAGTCTGCATGTCCTCCCCGTGATCGAGTAAAATTTAAAAGACATGCAGGTAGGAGTGTGGTGTGCCTTCTCTGAAGATTGGGTGGTGGGCTGGCAACTAGACACCATAAACATCATTGCCAGTCATAAGCAGACTGGAGATCCACTGTGGCGACCCCTAACTGGGAAAAGCCAAAAGACTAGTGTATACTACAGTTTTATATTGGCTCCAATATACATTCATTTATTTTATATATATATATATATATATATATATATATATATATATATATATTTTTTTTTTTTTTGTATAGATTTCTGAGTGTATTTTACTTTAAAATTCTTTAATAGAGTTATCATTTGAGATGAATGAGTTATGTACATATATACATTCTCAAGTGTTTGGTAGGTATTTAATTTTTTTTTGTATTGTATTTTTAAATAATATGTATTGTTTTTAGCCCAGCAAAATGTAGTGTTATATATTGTTATTTAACTTTTAATTTTAGTTGCTTTTCCCACTTGACAGACAGACCTGAACTGACAAAGGTTCTAATAGACAAAAGTGATCTATGTTAAAAATGTTTGTGAATGTTGGTAAAAAAGATTTCTAAGGAATTTTGAAGACTTATGTTGTTTTCTTTTTTGATACTACAATGAAACGCTTTCAGGAAGTTTTAGCAATTATTAATGTGTAACTTTTAGTTTAACTTTTAGTTTAATTTAACATATCCTAGAATCACAGAGCCTGAAGTAACACTGTGTTGAATATCACCCTGGTGTATGGGGGAAGGGGTATTTAGCAAGTAAACATGCTAATTATCTTTTACAACACAGTTACCATAGTAAACCACTACCATGCTTTTAAACATGCTTTACACAGGTATATAAACGGAATGGTCAATTTATACACTTTATTCTGTTTTTTCAACTACGATTTGGATCACTTGTTTGTGTGTTTTTAATAAGGAAGATTCGACTTGAACCAGCTTGTGCTTCCCTACTTTCATCAGTGGAATTATAATTTGAAAAGTTCTTAAAGGCAGTATTTCAACCACCTGTTATTGGTTGGGATATTCACAGTATGGTTTGTAATAGGTGCCTGAAGTCTAGGGAATCCTAGATCTTCCACACAGAGAAGTTTCATCATTATTTATTTATGATATACATATTCTATTTCTGGTTCATTCTGCTTTAGGTTAGCAAATCTTTCATGGAAAAATATTTAGTTAGAATGTTATCACCTGACTACAGTAAGGACCACAAACATATCCTGATCTGCATTTAGATGCATGTCCTTATATCATTTTTCTCTACCAGCTCTACTGACTATTTCTATATACACGCATTGGAAATACCTATACTTTCCAACCCTTCATGAAAGGAACTAAAGGTAATGTGTACTGCAGTCATCAAACTCAAACAGGACAATTACCCTGCAAACCTGAATAGCAGAGAGTACAGATGTACTGTCTTCTGCCTCAGGACCTCAGTCACTTACATGCTTTCATCCACATAACGGTTACACAGGAGTTTTCTGCCCCAGCTTTTTATTATCTAATCTATTTTTGTATAGTTCATATACACAGTATTTCATGTTCTTTTGGTATCTTGCTTTTTCACAATTTGCTGTGTTATCACAGCTTCAATGAGGGGAAAAAGAGTGAACTGGAGAAGGAGGGAGCATCATTTTCCTTTTCTTCATTACATCAAGGTCATACCACACTTCTCATATTAATGTATGCATTATAGGCTACCTCTACAGATCTACTTAGTGAACAACCACCATCTCTCTTCATGTCCCTGCACATTGTTGATTCAGTATGTCTTTTGGCTTATCCCGGTTAGCGGTTGCCACAGTGGAACTCCGGCCCGCTAATAATTGGCAGTTGATTTTTATGGTGCCAAGTTGCCAGCCCAATGCCCAACCTTCAAACAAGGCACACCCATTCACGCACGCACCTACCTGCATGACTTTAGATGTCATTTGACTGCGAGAAGGACATGCAGGCTCCACACAGAAGGCACTCCAACTGAGAATTGAATGGGAGAACCTCTTGCTGTGAGGCGACAATGCTAACCGCTGCACTACCGCGGCCCCTCCACCATTGTTGATTATTATGTGACAACTCAATTTTCTATTTTCCATATATTGCTTTTTATGTTATTTCAGTGATGAAACATGCTGCTACTGTGCAGAAAAGTAATAAAGAATATTAAGAAAAGGGAAAATAAGAATATGGTTAACAAAGATCTGGCACTTCTTCTTTTGTAGGATAAGGAACATTTCTCTTTTCAATTGGTCCTTAGCTGTCTTTGTCTTTTATTGTGGTAAATTTTTATGAGACACCTTCTTAAGATAGGTTAAGTGCAGTTCTGGGGTAGAACTTGGGTATTCTGCAAGAGTCTTATGATTGTAAGTGGTTTTAGGAAGATAAATATATATATATATATATATATATATATATATATATATATATATATATATATATATATATATATATATATATGTGTGTGTGTGTTATAATAAAATGACAAGGAGAACAAAGTATCAAAAACATGTGTTCAAATAACACTCCAGCAACCTCCTAGTGTCTAAATATGTGTCTTCCATAGCTTTCCAGTCTAATATTTAGAGAATGTATGCTTGCATCTTGGCAATATTTCAATATTTAGACAACTTATACCAAGGGATTCATAAATGTTGTATCCATGATAGTGGGCAAGTGAACACTCTGCATTGTGTACACAATGAGTCCCAAGGCTCATTAGCTATTCATGCAGCTAGGCCAGTTCTCACTATTGCCACAGTACAGTCTTGTAGCCAGATCATGGTAAAGTAAAAGCAGCTGTGGCAAACACTCAGTGTTCCTGAGCAACCCTTTTAGTCGACATGAGTAAGTGAGCACAGGTGAAGAATGTTTGAGGTAATGTATGGTAAAAAATAAATAAATATATATATATATATATATATATATATATATATATATATATATATATATATATATATATATATATATAAACTAAGAACTGAACTTCGTGACAATAAAAGCATTCAAAAAAATAGTAAATCACACCAACAACTCTTGTAGAACTTTAGCGCTTTCGTCTTATTTATTATCAAGACTTCTTCAGAAAGACATGTTTCGTAAGTATGAGCAACCATTTTCACTTCCTTTATATATATTAGTTCTAGCAGGCCATTTAAATTAACAACAGTTCCTTTCCAATAGTAAAGTGTGAACAAGCAGGGTGCTGTGTGCATTTTCATTAACATTACAATCGCAGTTACATAAGGTAAATTAGTCAGACAGTAATAGCCTTGTGGTGCCGTGTGCATACTAAAATCGATTGTGTGCAAAAAGGGATCGTGTGCAAAAAAGGGGATTGTGTGCAAAAAGGGACTGTGTGCAAGAAAAAAAAAAAAAAAAAAAAAAAGGGTGGGGGGGCCAGGAAGGATGACAGTCATGCTGTGATGATTCTAATATAAACACATTACTTATGAGTCTTTGCCTCTAAAGGTAAGTAAAGAAGAGAACGGAGGAAGATGGAGGAGTTAAGGTAGAGAGTCCTACTATGCTTTGGTAATCGGTGTGTGTGTAGAGTAATGTGTGGGTATGCCACCTGATGGGGGAGTGGGAGGAATGCGGTGTGGACTTGAGGGGGGGCTGGTAGGGAGCCGCCCATGACAAGGAGCATATGAATGACAGAGTGTCCCAGAAGACTGTCAGTGCGGATGGTACCAGCTGTGGGCTGGTTTGGATGGTATCACCCCTTGAATGGCTGCGTGAAATAGTGAGACCGGGGGGTATAGTTGGTGTGGTCAGTGGGGGCTAGCCTGGTGATTGGGAGCATGTGTGTAGGGGGTATGGGGGAGTCAAAGGTCAGAGAGAGAGAGGGAACACATTATATTCACTTGCACAGTTGTAAATCATTTTACAACTGTGCAAGTGAATATAATGTGTTTCCTCTCTCTCTCTCTCTGACCTTTCATAGGATCATAGGATCATAGGTTAGTACTAGGCTAACTGCCCTTGCACAATCCCCCATACCCCCTACACACATGCTCCCAATCACCAGGCTAGCCCCCACTGACCGCACCAACTATACCCCCCGGTCTCACTATTTCACGCAGCCATTCAAGGGGTGATACCATCCAAACCAGCCCACAGCTGGTACCATCCGCACTGACAGTCTTCTGGGACACTCTGTCATTCATATGCTCCTTGTCATGGGCGGCTCCCTACCAGCCCCCCCTCAAGTCCACACCACATTCCTCCCACTCCCCCATCAGGTGGCATACCCACACATTACTCTACACACACACTGATTACCAAAGCATAGTAGGACTCTCTACCTTAACTCCTCCATCTTCCTCCGTTCTCTTCTTTACTTACCTTTAGAGGCAAAGACTCATAAGTAATGTGTTTATATTAGAATCATAACAGCATGACTGTCATCCTTACTGCCCCCCCCCTTTTTTTTTTTTTCTTGCACACAGTCCCTTTTTGCACACAATCCCCTTTGTTGCACACGATCCCTTTTTGCACACAATCCCTTTTAGTATGAACACGGCACCACAAGGCTATTACTGTCTGACTAATTTACCTTATGTAACTGCGATTGTAATGTTAATGAAAATGCACACAGCACCCTGCTTGTTCACACTTTACTATTGGAAAGGAACTGCTGTTAATTTAAATGGCCTGCTAGAACTAATGTATATAAAGGAAGTGAAAATGGTTGCTCATACTTACGAAACATGTCTTTCTGAAGAAGTCTTGATAATAAATAAGACGAAAGCGCTAAAGTTCTACAAGAGTTGTTGGTGTGATTTACTATTTTTGAATGCTTTATTGTCACGGTTCATTTCTTAGTTAAAGTTTCTTCTCTTCGTTCAATTTTTTTGAGTGCGGTTAATTTTTTTATATATATATATATATATATATATATATATATATATATATATATATATATATCAATGCTTGTGTGTGTGTGTGTGTGTGTGTGTGTGTGTGTGTGTGTGTGTGTGTGCATGTGAAGAGAGATATGTGTGATGGAAGGAAACATATCACTGATGTCTTAGAGTGGCACAGAGGTTATACTACAGCAAAAGAATCATTAGAGATGGAGGGAATAAAGTGCAAATGAAGTTTCTGAACAAGCAATTGTCATAAAAGCAGAGCAGAGAACCTGAATACAATAAGTAAATAATATAATAAAGATGATACATGAAATTAGAAAGCATAACAGGGGAGTGGGATAACATGATGCACCAACATGCAACAGTCTTCACAACATCAAGTTCATGAGCATTGAACCTGTACTATACTGTAACTCTCATTAAGAAATTATTGCTTTGCACCCTTAGTGGAATTCATCTATCACCTCAGTCCACATGTCAATATATCCACAGGTTAGTGGCAAGGTGAACCATTCCAGCAGTTGCATGTAAAGGGGACATAAAACACACATCAGGGAATGTAGCCTATATGCAGACTAATGGTAAGAAAAAAAGACTCAAAAGAAATTAACCCATGACATTCCGCCCTTAGTGTTCGATAGCAGTGCATTAGCAAGGAGATCCACTGCAGCAGTTAGAGGGAAAGGGGGACATAAAACAAACATAGCAGGAAAATGTAGCACATGTGTAGACCGATGGCAAGAAAATAAAACCAAGTCTTAATGGAAATGAACCCATGACTTTTCTAATGAACATTCTTATAGCTGTGCATTAGCAAGGTGAACTAAAGGAGTAGTAAGAGGGAAAGGTGACATAAAACACACATATCAGAGAAATCTAGCACATGGGCAGACTGTAAACTGAACAGTTGTAAATCAAGATATATCCCCTAGGGGTTATAAATTACATAACTACTGCAGTGACACAGAGTGAATAATCACATGAGAACACTGAGTGATTGAAGGAGTTTCAGTAATTGCAGTAACTATACATTATTTAAGATTGGTTTGCATAGCTAGGAATAGCCAATCTCCGTGACCATTTAGATCATGCCAAAGACTTTTTTTTATAATACTTGCCATAGGATGTGGAGTACCATTCCTCTTCGGTTGCATATGTCCATCTACATTGCTAACTGGCAACTGTTGTGTAATGTATGACTACAGTAAAATGATTTTAAGTTATAAGCCCTTTGTAGGCATGCATATCATACCTAGGTTTTAAACTCATTATCTGTTTAAATAAGACAAAGATGAAAGGGGAAAGCAAGCAGAGGGTGCAACACAAGGTGAGCAAATAAGGAATGATTAGGATGGAGGAGGGTGAGGAGCCATATTTCTCAACTTCTTAGCTCAGCCGTTGTAGACAAATCCATAAATGAATCCTGTAAGAATGTGTTAAACTTCCTGAAATGATGTACAGCAAAAATATAGGAATGTTTCATTTCAGGGACATGGGAAATTAACACAGACCCACATTTTTTGAATCCCTACCCTTCTCATTGATATTCTCTAGAGAAGAGTGCATTAGCATGGTATGCCACACAAGCACTTGTGACAAAAACGTTTCAGAAAAACTGATTTCAGTGGAACAGGACACAGTGATCACAAGAAAAGAGAAACACATCAGCATGTAGTTGAACTCATGCTTCTCACGCATTTCACTGGAATGGAACATCCAATAAAAAAACAAGAAAAAGGCATTGAGATGGACTTGAACACTGCTTGTAGCTACTGTACTCTCTAGAGTAAGGCAATAGTATTAAAAGCAAAGGAAAAAAATCACAGTGATGGCAGCAGAAACCATGCATTTCAGGAAAATACTGAAACAGTGTTGAAGATTGAAAACTGAACTTCGGTTATCAACATAATATCATCAAGAAAGTATTTGCAGCATACACATAGCCATGGAAGCTATCATATGCATGTATTCCATTGCCCTTACTTTATATTGCCATAGCAAGTTACTGGTGCATGACATTTTTGCAGACTGATATATGGTAGATATCAATGATTTCAATGCCTGCTTGATTAACTAATATTCTACAAAGGAAACAATGCCACAGATGAACTTAATGTGAAAGGGTCACAACATATACTAAAACATTAGAATAGTGCTGAAAACTGAAAACTTGAACAGTGGTTATCAACATAACAAGCACAAGGGAATTAAAATCAGTCTGTCAGTTTACTGAGAATGTAGCCACATCTGTTGTGTTTACCTTACTTTATATTAGCATGGTATGTTCCCAGTGCTCAATATGGATAATTAGCCATCTGATACAAGATAAACAGCAATGGATTTGAACATTTCCCTGTTAAACTGCCCCTGTACAGGACAGTATATTAACAAATGATGCCACAGATGAACAAACAATGAAAGAGTTACAAAATACACATTTCAAGGGAATGTTAGAACAGTGCACATACATGATTTTTTATAAACCCTGTGTGGGAATGTATGTGGTATCTACCAGTGTTATCCCTATCTAATATTTTGGATATGAGAGTATTGCTTGGTGGCATATATTGACCCTCAGTACAGTTGTGTGACAAGATCTTAGCGCATTCTAAGCAATTTCCTCCATTTTGCCAGAAAATGTAGAATGTCATTTCTCTATGATTGTATATAAAATCTGGTGTTGCTCAGTGCCAGCTGTTATGCAAAATATAACCACGAAAATGATTTTAACATATAAGCACTTTGTGTGTGTTGTATCGATTTGTCTATTTTTTGACCAGGTTGAACATTGAAACCTGGAAGAGAGGGCTGAGGTAAAAGGGGAAGCATACAGAGGGTAGAAAGCAAGGTGAGCTAAGAAGGACTGAGGTGGACAGAGGTGGATTAAAAGCATATCTCACAACTTTTTATTTCAACAATGCTAAAAAAACTGTATTTCCCCTGAGAGTGTTTCATTTAAGTTGAAAAAAAACAGATAAGTGTAACACAAAATGATTACAACTGCATGTATTTGAAAGCATCTCTGTGTCACTCACATTCTCCAAAACAGAGCATTACCTGTGCTTGCTACAGATCCATACATAGGGAAGGTATCAACATAAGTGCCAGAAGCTGTTGAAGACCGAGGGGTGGGCGGAGGGTGAGAGGGGCACTTAGTGATCTAAAAAAGGACATTTTATAAAAACTATTTTACTACCACAACATAGGTTTACTTAGAATACATTTTAAGCTTAGCCAATTTCCCTTTTGGTGCTTGAATTAACATTTCCTGATTGGTCTTACCTATCCCATGACTGATAATTGTACTTTAACAGTAGTGAGAATAACTGTGATCATACCATACATAATTTGAGGAGACCCATGTAAGGGATGCAGAATTTAGGAACTGCCTTTATCCATTATTGGTATGAGGGGCAATCCTAGAGTACACTTTCTATTACCCATCCTTAGGTCCAAGTTGCATTTGAATATAGACAGAGATGAGCTTTGTTTTAGTTGAATGGATTATCCAGTCTGTAATCCCCTGCCACTCCAACAACAGCGCCCTCCCCAGCCACTCCAGTTTTCCATTACTTGGCTATCTCTCCTCAGTTACCATAAACACGGTTCAAACCTGTCAGCGTGCATACCATTTTCTTATTTACTTCTACAATGATTATAGAAATTGAAATAAAATAGCACGAACACTGAGCACAGACTTAGCATGAGCAGTAAACGTCTCTGACCTTGAAACTCACATTAATTGAAATGGCATGAAAACCCACATTCATTTTGCATCTGGCCAGTGGAGGACTAAGCTTACCTATGGGTTGTTTTCAAACCATAAGCTCCTTACACATGTTTAGGGCCATGCATACATATATGTGCTCTTTGATTCATCTTCTTGATTTTATTAAATTATATTCCTTGTATAATACAGCACCACATGTTAAAATGTGTTTTAAATGTGTAGTTTTGAACAGTCTTCCAGTAAGAAATGAAACAAAATGTATGCACCAATAATGACAAAACTACAGATTTCAGAAAATTTCAGTCATAAAAGGCCACTCAAACTTGTGTCATTACAATCCATCAATATCAGTAAATATTCAAACTCTCTACAGAAGTAAAGTCGTCTAAGTAATTCCACATTAAAAGAGATCTGTAACTAATGAAGAGGTTGCTGCTAGCAAACAACTTTATATTTCATTGTTTCATCTACAAATAAAGTGCATGTTGTCCTTGAAGGATAAATTGCCTATGTTACATTAAAAAAATGATAAGCTGGTAACATCGCAATAAGGAATGGATAACAAACTGATAATAGGTTCATAGTTACTAGGTAACTCCTCCAGAGGAGGACATCTACAGGACTGCAGCATCCACTCCCTTTAAAGTACAAAACAGTACAGTATAGTAGAACCCACAATCTTCTGCATCAAAAGCAAGCATACTACCTGTTGTGCTACTAACAATGCAAGCAAACTTGGCATAAGCAGCACTAAACTTCTCTTCCACCGAAGCTCTCAACTCCTTGTAAAATCCTCACTCAACTCCATGGATCATAAGTCGTGGTATAGGTAGAGAATTCAGGCTCTTGTTTCTTGTACCTAAGGTGCAGGGTTTGAGCCTGAGTAACAATAACCACCAGTTATATCTAACTGGAGCATTTTCACACATGCACACACATGCATGCACACACGTGCACATGTGCGCACATGCGCACGCACATTCACCACAATCCACACACACACACACACACACACACACACACACACACACACACACACACACACACACACACACACACACACACACACACCACAGTCCCCCCAGCCAGCATATATCAAGCATAGTCCCCCCAGACAGCAGCAGAGCAGCATATATCAAGTACAATCCCTCCAGCCAGCAGCAGAGCAGCATATATCAAATACAATCCTCCCAGCCAGCAGAGCAGTATATGTCAAATACAATCCCCCCAGCCAGAAGAGCAGCATATATCAAATGCATTACTCCCAGCCAGCAGAGCAGCATATATCAAATATAATCCCCTCAGTCAGCAGAGCAGCATATATCAAATATAATCCCCCCAGCCAGCAGAGCAGCATATATCAAATATAATCCCCTCGGTCAGCAGAGCAGCATATATCAAATATAATCCCCCCAGCCAGCAGTAGTAATAACATCTCTGAAGCAGCAGCATACTTCTCCTTACCTGAAAGAGCTGTATGGGAAACACACTCTCCTTCATGGGCAACAGGTAGGCAGGCAACAAAAGTATAATTTCACGCCTAGGACTGCGTTTGGTATAAATGAAACCACCACCCACAATAGAATTTTTTCACTGCCACTGGGGCCCTTGTTCAATGGTCTGGCGATCTTGGTTCTCTGTTAGGTTTTAACTGACTTGTTTGAAGTTTTACTTATATAACAAAATATATTTCCCACAAATATGTTGAAATTACTTGTTATTGTACTGCTGTGAGCTAAAATACCAAACTGGTACTCATATGTGGAAGACTTTACTAGTCTGTGATATTTTTGCACTGCCAACCATATCGTATTTTACACAAGAATTCTGATGAGCTACCTTCATATTTAAATAACAGTGGTTGCAATATTTTTGTGTTTTTATTGCTGTTTGGAATTGTGACATTCTAAGTGCAGTTTGTGTTAACAGCCTTTGTGAAATGTCAGAGAGTTCATTGAATTGCTTCTTTTCTGTATGTGAAAGTTTGAATTGTCTAAACAATAACTGAAGGTTCATATAAGTATTACTGAACTGCAGGCTTTTCTGAATGTTCTAGGCTTGAATTGTTATTAAAATAACTAAGGTTGACAAATTTTGTTAATGCTGTTGGTTTCAGAAACACTTCTATCCTAATTTGTTTTAGGTACCTTCTTCTGGTAAGTTGCATGTGGCCAACAGTGTCCCGTGCGATCGGCTTTTTTAATTGGCTACATTTTGATTCCAGCAGTTTAAAATAGTAATGTCTAGTGTTATATCATGAAATACTAGAGAGCTGGCATTATACTTGTCTGTTCTCATAACTATCGGCATATATTCTTGTTACTGTCCGATATTTATTCTATTTTGGCATTGTCTGCTTAAAATTCTATGGCTGTAGTCATGTTTATCATCTAGCGTTCCAGGGCAAACATCATAACACATTCAAACACAAGCGCACACACACACACACACACACACACACACACACACACACACACACACACACACACACACACACACACACACACACACACACACGCACACACACACACACACACACGCACACACACACACACACACACACACACACACACACACACACACACACACACACACTAATGGAGCCTTCATAGCCAAATAAAACTGAGACTTCACAGCTAAGTAAAATGAAGCACTTCTTACCTAAGTAAAATGGGAACCTTCATAGCTAATAGCCAAGTAAAACGGAGCACTTCTTACCTAAGTAAAATGGGAGCCTTCATAGCTAATAGCTAAGTAAAATGGAACACTTCTTACTGTGGGTGAATCGTCCACTCACTTTTGTTTAAATTCATGTTAGCGTGCAATGCACACATGGGTCCTCCTTAAAAGAAAAATTAATGGTCTTGCAGCTGTAAAAGTGGGGGGGACTCCCTCCGCCTCGCTCTCTGGTTCTGGTGCCGATGGGTGTCAATAAAACACCTACCAGAATAAAAATATGATAGCAAGAAAATGTATATATACCTGAACAGATGTGAACTTTTAGCATTAAAGATTTTGAAACAGAAAGGTGTGCTGCCATAAGTCTGGATCACACCCCCTAACACTTTGCACCCAGGGATGTTGACGCCTTTGCCCCACCTTTGCAACACTATTGCTCTAGTATGTCCCTGTGCATCTCCCTGTTCCTTTCAATCTCTGTGGGGGATTGGAGATAAAAAAAATATCAGAATGAAAAGGTGTATAGTGTCATGGAATGGCAGTATGTATGGATAGGTACATTATCCCTTACCATACAGAGGCAGTGACTGTGTCTTTGTTTACTCCTCTTATCAGCCAAAGAGCATAGACATGTGATGCCTTAAGTCACTGTAGTGGTGATAGCACCTTTCTCCCATGCATGGGATGCCAGTAGCATGAGTGACAGCTTTGGCCAACGCATTTCCAGCAAGAGCTGTACGCTGTGACCCAGTATATACTTTCTGCAGGAACAACTATAATGCTTATGAAGGAAATCCAGAAAAATCTTCATACCACTTCTGTGCTTTGAAAGGTAAACTACCTTCACCTTCTCTATACTTACGTCACCTTCAAAGATCACAGGAAAAATGGCAGGCACTTGCATACCTCTCAAGTGTACCTCATTACGAGGAACGTACCTCATTTGGGGTCTTAAAAAGTTCATGTTCCTCCAAGTTCCTCTGATGTTCCACATTGAAAGACTCTGTCACACATTCAGTGTTAGGAATTTTTTTTAGTGAAATCCATTGTAAATAGAAATGAATCATATTAATTTGTTAAAATATCTTCTTTATAAGTAAAACCAGCATATTTTAACCATCCTATGACCTTCCTAGTTGAAGTTGTTAGTAAGCCATTAGTATGTGTTCCACATTTTGCCCATTTGTTCCACATTATGAGGGCTAGTGTTCCTCATTTAGGTTCATAGGTTCATAGGTTCATAGGTTCATAGGTTGATACTAGGCTATCTGCCCTAGGGCATTTATAAGCCTAGCCAGAGTGTGTTTGGCTTTTGCCAACCTTTTAGATTAGTTGACTGTGCCTCTGTATAGTAGGTCACAGAAGATAGCCCTTTTGAGGTTAGTTTACTGTGCCTCTGTCTAGTAGGGACACAGAAGAGATCCCAGGGGTAAACCTACGATCTCCCATCCACTCGTCAAGATTTCTCTTGAAGAGGGTCATTGAGGGACTCTGCCTAACATGGATTGGGATTTTGTTCCACAGTGAGGGGAGCCTCTGGGATATAAATCTGTCCCTCCAGCATGTCCTATTTATTTCTGTGCTGAGGCTTAAGTCCCTGGAACGTGTAGCTCTAAGGGATTTGGATTTCCTGAGGTGGAGCATGTCCATTAATTATGGGTTGGACATGGCTTTATACGTCAGGCACAGATCGCCTCTGAGTAGGCGGTAAGCAACTGAGTAGAGCTGGAGTTTCTTTAGCCTAACTGCGTAGGGCATCTGTTTGAGTCCCTCGATCCTCTTGGTGAGGTACTTTTGGGGTCTTTCCAGTTGCTGCAGGTGTCAGGTAAGGTACATCCCAAATGGGGCATTGTATTTAATTATGGGCCTGATGAGTGATGAGTAGAGGGGCACAATGACCTCTCTTGATCTAGATGTGAACCCTTTCGTGATAAGGTGGGCTATATAGAAGGTCTTTCTAACCACTTTGGCAACGTGATTGTCAAAGGAGAGATTGCTATCTACTTAGGTCCACAAATCCCTAATTACTTTTTCCGTACTTAATGGATTACCACCTATGTGGTAATTTGTGGGCACTTTGTTTTTCCCAAAGGGGATGACTATGCACTTTTTGGCATTTAGCTTTAGGCCATGGCTCTGGCACCAGTTATCCATCTCTGTGAGACCCTTTTGGAGGATGCTTGTGTCAGTCGGTGAGTTGATTATGGCACCCAGTTTGCAGTCTTCTGCGAACTTGGTCAGCCATAGTCCTCCCATGTTAGCCTGTACTTCAGAGAAATATATACCGAACAAGAGAGGTCCCAGGACTGAGCCTTGTGGGATGCCACTTGTAACTGGTTTGGAGTCTGACATGGCACCTGCAATTCTGACCATGGGGGTTCTATCCCTGAGCCAGTTTACAACCCATCTTGTGACATAGGGGTTGATATTTAAGCTGGTGAGATTATTTATGATGCCCGAGTGGGGTATTGTGTCGAAGGCTTTTGCGAGGTCCAGGTAGGCTGTGTGGACTACCTTCCCTTCATCTATGGCCTTGGTGACTGTTTCAAAGAAGTCGACCAGGTTCAAGAGGCAAGATCTGCCCTTAACAAAGCCGAATTGGGTAGGATCCAGTGTTTGGAGGTTTCCAATGTCTTTGTTTATGAGTTTCATGATGAAACTCTCCATAGCTTTGCAGACCAGGCTAGTCAGGCTTATAGGGCGATAGTTTCCAGGGTCCGTTGTGTAACCACCTTTGTGGAGTGGGACCACTGTTGCTGTATGCCATTCCTTGGGTACATATCCTGTAGTAAGGCTGAGATTGAACAGTGACTTTATGTGAGGGTTCAGTTCTTCTTGGAGTTCATATAAGACGCAGCCTGGGACACCGTCCGGTCCCATTGATGCTGTATTTTTTGCTTTGGAGAGGGCAGCTCTCACCTGTGCATCTGTGATGTCAGGGAGGCTACACTCTGTTGGGATAGACATTTGCTCTTTTGGGGGGGAAGGGGGAGTGAAGTTTGCACTGAACCTGTCTGCCAGGATGTTGGCAATGTCTGTGGGTTCAGTGTATTTTTTGTCATTTTGAACTAACTAAGAGCACGTAACTAAAGAAGGCCTTGTGATTATCTTTAGCACCTTGTGCAATTTTTATTTTGAAGCTGGCCTTAGATGATTTTATGAGAGATCGTAGTTTCTTGCTAGTACTGATCAGAGATGCCTTCCCTTTTTGGGATTTTGTTCTATCATGTAGTAGCTTCCTCCTTCTGTTGTATAGCTTATTTATGGCTGGGGTCCACCAGACAGGTCTCCTGCCTTTGGAGGAATGAGTCTTGGTTTTATTTGGGATAGCACAATCCATGCATTCCTATAGGTGTCCATAGAAAGCGTTTGTAAAGGATTCTGCGGTTTGGGCCGTATTTTCCACTGGCCAGGGGGCTTTGAAGGATTCCACCTCGGTTTTGAGAAGTGTGAAGTTTGCTTTTGAGAAGTTCTTCACTGTGGTTTCCTTGGCTGGGGGTGGGGACGGGATATGGATGTACAGTGAGATTAATTTATGGTCAGATCTTACCAATGAGGGGTATACCTCTGGTATGGAACATAGAGTCCCCATGTTGGTGATGATCAGATCCAATATGTTTTCCCCTCTTGTGGGAGTGGTGACCAGTTGTTCCATAGCATTTGAGTTTATAAATTCTAGAAACCGTTGGGCGAGGGTGTTGGGGCTTGAGTAGTGCTCCCAGTCTATGTTTGGGTAGTTGAAGTCACCCAATATAATGGTGTTTGGAGAGACCTTCATATTCTCCAGTGTTCTCAGGAAAGCCGAGTTGGGTTCCTGAGTTTGGGACGGTGGTCTGTAGCAGGCTACAAAATGAAAGGCAGTTTTGCCCACTGTTAGTTGCACATGGATGGTCTCCGATGCTTCATGCAGTACCACTAACCTGAAGGTGTGGATATCTTTGATGAATATGGATACTCCCCCTCCTTTTGTGGTTCGGTTCAAGTTTTGGGGCCGAAAAGCATGGTATGAGGTATAACCTGGTAGTGCTGGGATGCTCTCGGGAGCCTTGAACCAGGTTTCTGTTACTGCACAGACATCGATATTCTCCATACTGAGGAGAGCCTCGAGAGCTTGCATCTTGAGGTTTAGACTTCTGGAGTTGAGCAGCATTACCCTTAGTTTCTTTTTCTTTGTGTTGTCTATGGAGGTGGGTTTGTCTTTTGAGCCTTGCCTAAAAAAGGCGGGGGTGGCAAGAGCCTTAGCCAGTATTCGAAAGCCCAGGGGTGACAGATGCAAGCCATCCCTAGCGAAGCAATGTGGCTTGTTGAACATGTCATCCCAGGCTGACAGATACTGGATCCCCTTTGAATGACACCAATACTTTAGCCAATTGTTAAAATTGATCATTTTGTCTTTATACTGTGGCATCATTCTTGGTGAGGGTAAGATATTACTCATGGTCAGGGTCATACTGGCCTGGGCTACATGATCAGAGAGCTCCTCTATGTCTCTTTTCATGAAGTCCAGGGAAATACGTCTTAGGTCATTCACACCAGCATGGACAAGGAGGGAGTCATATTTGTACTTGCTTTGGAGTGACCTGAGTGCTTGTGTCATGTGGTGGATCCTGGCACCCGACAGGCAGCTTAGAGTGACCTTCTCCTTGTTCAGCCTGGTGAGTGGGACGTCAGTGTGTCTGACAATAGAGTCACCTATTACAAGTGTATTAGGTGTGTTGTTTAGCCTTAAGGGCTGTGACTGTGTGGCACACTGACTTTGTGAATTATGTGATACATGGGTATTGTTGTGGGGTAGCAGTTGCTTGGATGTCTGCTTTGGAGGTCTCTGCTGCTTGGGCAGATTTTTATTTAGAGCCTCCGAGTATGTTTTTGTGTGTTTATGTGTTTGGTTTTCTGTTGCGATAGGTCTATGTGAGACTGGATTTGTGGTGTGTGTGGTTACCTTCTCCCCCTTACTGACTGTGCCAGTATTGGGTTGAGAGCGCTCAGCCTCCAGTTTGGCTATATTGTTGCATCTCTCACATATATTTGAGCTTGTTGGGAGGAGGAGAGGGTGGTCTGTGTACATAAGGCAGTTGTAACATTGCCTCAAGATTCCCAGATTCACCAGCTGGACTGAAGAGTAAACACGAAACTGACTTTTGGACATGCCAGAATAGTATAAGGAACTACCTTTTGACTGATTAAAAAGACCAATAGGGAGCCAAGTACTTAAAGGGAGTATAAGAGGGTGTAGTGCTTTAGGTTATTAGTTCTTACTTATAAGATTACTTATACGAGCAACTGCAGGGCTTTAGAATGAAAATAGAGTGCTTACTTTGAAATTTAGAATAGTTCTAAGGGAAAAAGTGAAGAGCAGACTTTGTGGAGCCGGGAATAGTTTAAACCCATTTAAGCGGCGCTACCCGATGCTGCTCTATGCGCAAAATCGTGCAAAACCGCACAAATGTGGGTTCTAAAGCAGGAAAACTGAAAGAGATAGGAATTAACCCAGAGCGGCCAATAAGCTACTAGTTTCAGGGCTGAGACCACTCCTCCATGGACAGATAGGCTGCTCAAAGCTCCCCACTCTCACTGGTGAACAGAGAAGCTTCATCCTATCCAAGTAAGGATATGGGCAACACAGGAAACTATATCACAGTCTGGATTTCAGCAAAACCTGAAATCTGAACTAATTTAGTTCAGCAAAGGTGGGAAAAGAGAATTTTTATTTTTTTTTGTTTTTTTTTTTTTTCAGGAAACAGCAGAAAAACACACAGAAAACACACTGTAAATGCTATAAACAGGCTAGCACACTTTAGTGGGTAGCCTACAACAGTTATACAATACAAAAACAACTTAAATTGATATAAAACAAGTGCAAAAAGTGTAAAAAGCAGAAGGCAAATGCAATTTAAACTTTTTAAAACACAGATCAGTTAGAAATTCACTTTTTAGGCGGGAAAAGGCAGTCGGAGCAAAAAAAAGAAGAAAAAAATACTTAAATCTGGAAAAGTCTCTCTTGGGTCTCTCTGTTGCCTGTATAACTCTGCAGGACACCACGAGGAGCTGTGCGGAGTTGTATACTGGTGCAAAACTGTACAAATGCGTGTTTTAAAGCAGGGAAACTCAAAGAGATAGGAATTGACCCAAAACGGCCAATAAGCTACTAGTTTCAGGGCTGAGACCACTCCTCCAGGGACAAATAGGCTGCTCAAAGCTCCGCACTCTCTCTGGTGAACAGAGAAGCTTCCTCCTATCCAAGTAAGGATATGGGCAACACAGGAAACTATACCACAGTCTGGATTTCAGCAAAACCTGAAATCTGGACTAATTTATTTCAGCAAAGGCGGGAAAAGAGAATTTTTTTTTGTTTTTTTGTTTTTTTTTTCAGGAAACAGCAGAAAAACACACAGAAAACACTGTAAATGCTATAAACAGGCTAGCGCACTTTAGTGTGTAGCCTACAACAGTTATACAATACAAAAAAGATGTAAATTGATATAAAACAAGTGCAAAAACTGTAAAAAGCAGAAGGCAAATGCAATTTAAACTTTTTGAAGCACAGATCAGTTAGAAATTCGCTTTTTAGGTGGGAAAAGGCAATCAGACCAAAAAAACAGAGAAAAAATACTTAAATCTGGAAAAGTCTCTCTTGGGTCTCTCTGTTACCTGT
The DNA here is from genome assembly GCF_019279795.1 of Protopterus annectens. Classification (NCBI taxonomy): domain Eukaryota; kingdom Metazoa; phylum Chordata; order Ceratodontiformes; family Protopteridae; genus Protopterus; species Protopterus annectens. Next base: position 1,280,651,719 of record NC_056744.1, on the reverse strand, counting down.
ATCACTCTGCAGGACACCACGAGGAGCTGTGTGGAGTTGTATACTGGTGCAAAACCGCGCATTTGCTGGTTTTAAAGCAGGGAAACTGAAAGAGATAGGTATTGACCCAAAACGGCCAATAAGTTACTAGTTTCAGGGCTGAGACCATTCCTCCAGGGACAGATAGGCTGCTCAAAGCTCCCCAATCTCACTGGTGAACAGAGAAGCTTCCTCCTATCCAAGTAAGGATATGGGCAACACAGGAAACTATACCACAGTCCAGAATTCAGCAAAACCTGAAATCTGGACTAATCTAGTTCAGCAAAGGCGGGAAAAGAGAATTTTTTTGTTTTGTTTTTTTCAGGAAACAGCAGAAAAACACACAGAAAACACTGTAAATGTTATAAACAGGCTAGCAGTTTTAAAGCATCATTTTAGAGATGGAAGGTTGAGAGCTATGGGCACTTGGACTCATCTGGTTCTCGCGTATCCCATCTTTCACCCAACAATGGGCACCAAAGGAAATCTTATTTGAGAGATGAATACCAATACAATAAAATATAGCTACTGTATTATTACTATGGTTCCATTCACTCTTTAATGTATGAAACATGGCAATCTTCCATCCCTCTTTTTCCTGTTGAGAATATATGCTCAATACTGACTCCATTATTAATTAAGTGTTTAACTATAACATGACAATTCCTCTCAAACTTCAATCATTAGACTGTAAAGCACCTACTCTTATAATTTAAACAAATGGACAATATGTTTTATACGTACTAACAGCTTACCAACAATTTCAACTATGTAGCTCATCGCATGATTAAATGTGCCATTTTATACTTATAAAATGCTGTTTTGATGAATTAATATTATTCAGTGTCATTTACCATAGATATCAATTAAAAAACTGACAACACTTTAATGCATTCTAGACCCTTTAAATGTATAAATCCGAGGAACATGGCTCTTTAAAATGTAAATTGAGGAACACTCCTCATAATGAGGTAAACTTAAGAGGTATAAGCATGACAATTCCGATATCCCTGTAATCTGGGATTTCTCCACATGCAGGTGTTCAGGTATTTGCAGGGAATCATGTAGAGCTCAGCATGATGTTTATCAGGTTTGCACATCTTACAAATGTAGTGATTCAGAAACAATAGTGAGATGAACCCTTATTAGTATTATTCTCCATAGTGGAATGTGGTCACATTACAGTAGCTTATTGCAACATTACATACATCACAAGGTGGTGTAATGTTATGTACCTTTCAAATATGGGAGCATGATATAACATTTCTACAAAAGCTGCAGAGTCCAGATGGAGGGATGTGGGGACAAATGGAGAGATGAGGTTACGAATGGAGGGATGAGGTTACGAATGGAGGGATGAGGTTACAAATGGAGGGATGAGGTTACAAATGGAGGGATGAGGTTACGAATGGAGGGATGAGGTTACAAATGGAGGGATGAGGTTACGAATGGAGGGATGAGGTTACAAATGGAGGGATGAGGTTACGAATGGAGGGATGAGGTTATGAATGGAGGGATGAGGTTACAAATGGAGGGATGAGGTTACGAATGGAGGGATGAGGTTACAAATGGAGGGATGAGGTTACGAATGGAGGGATGAGGTTACGAATGGAGGGATGAGGTTATGAATGGAGGGATGAGGTTACGAATGGAGGGATGAGGTTACGAATGGAGGGATGAGGTTACGAATGGAGGGATGAGGAAATCAGCAAGAAAAGGAGAGTAGTATTGCTGCAATTGTTTTCATCCTCAAGTCTTCATCAGTACTTTCACAAAGTCCACCCTGTTTTCCCAAAATCTCAACAAGACAATACTGATAAATAGATTATTTCTTATATATCATATGTCTGGAGAGATGTGGGTTAAAAAATAAAAAAGACAGCTGAGTGCACAAGACACAAGATGAAAAAGTGCACAATCCTAGTGTGCTTTCTGGTTCTATGACTGGAAAATGGCAGTGTAGAATCCTCAAGACACAGAAGCATTCCTACAATGGACTTGGTCCAGGCTCAGGGGGAGGATGCCCCCCCCTATTGTAGAAGGGAGTAGTAGTCCACAAAAAACACAAAAACGTGTCAGGCCAAAAAGTGCCATAAAGATGACAGAGTGGACTTTTGAGGATAAGGATGGAATTATGCATTGTTGCTGTTATGCAAGAAGCCCAGAATTTACAGATAGAAGATATGCAGAAAGATCATGAGATCAATTAGGTGTAAGAAAAACTGTCAAAAGCTTCAAATGCAAATTTGCATTCATTAATGCAACAGATCCATGAAAAACATTACATAGAGAAAAAAACTTTGGCATGCCTGAAAAAGAAGCAATACAGAAAGTACAAAAATATAAAGAAAAAGACCCAGATTTTTTTGAAAGGTATAAAAAAGAAATGCAGTCATAGAAAAGAAAAAGAGATCTGAAATGATATAATAGGATCATAGTAGATTACTAGGCTATCGACCTGGAGGTCATTTCAAGACTAGCCATTTCATCCCAAAGTAATACCATAGAAATGTTAGCTAATACACAAGACTGCATTTACTAATGACTGCTCATGTCCAGAAGGATTGTAGGTGCTATTCCTGGTAAGAATTCCATCCACTCATCTAAGTTCCTTTTGAACAGTGCCATAGCGCTGCTCTGTTTCATATGAATAGGTAACCTATTTCAAAGACACAGCAGTCACTGGGAGATAAATCTGTCCCTCCAGCATGTCCTATTTAAGTCACAGGCCATATTTAGATCCCAGGAATGGGTGGCCTTAGTCTGTTTAATTTACAGATATGCAGCAAGTTCATTAGGTTTGGGTATGAGATTACTGTGTAAGCCAGGCATAAGTTTCCCCTAAGAAGTCTATATGATACAGAGTAAAGTGGCAGGGACTTTAGTTGGTTGGTGTACAGTACATGTGAGCCCCTGGATCTTCTTTGTTAGAAACCTTTGAGGTTTCTCCAGTTGCTGCAGGTGCTTTGTACGGTACATGCTGAATAGGGCATTATACTCAATTATGGGCCGGATTAGTGCCAGTTATAGAGGGGTTATAACCTCTTTTGCTCATGATGCGATATCATTACTAATCAAGTGTGCTACGTAGGAAGTCTTCCTTACTACAGTAGACACATGGTGGACGAAGTTAAGGTCGCAGTCAACTTTTGAACCCAAGTCCCTTACTATTTTGTGGGTACTTAGGGTATTGTTGTTGATTTGATAGTGTGAAGGGACTTTGTGCTGAAGGGAATGATGATGCTTTTCTTCGCATTCAGTTTGAGACCATGACTAAGACACCAGTCGTTGGTCTGCTAAGACCCTCCTGGAGTATACTGACATCATTTGGGGATTCAATAATTGCATCCAATTTGCAGTCATCTGAAAACTTGGTCAGCTACAACACCTTAGTTTTCACCTGAACTTCTGAGAAGTATGTGCCAAACAATAGGGGCCCAGCACTGACCCCTGTGGCACTGCGCTGGTAACAGGTCTACTGGTTGATGTGGAGTCACACAGTTTGATGGTGTATGTCTGGTTTGTGGGCCAGTTAGCAGCCCATCTTACAACAAAGGGGTTTACATTCAGTTTGCTAAGTTTATTGGTAATGCCTAAGTGTGGGATTGTGTCAAAAGCCTTTGCCAAGTTGAGGTATGCTGTGTGCACAGATCTGCCCTCATCAATGGCCCTGGTCAAGATTTAGCAGGCAGGATCTACCCCTGATGAAGCCAGATTGGGTATGATCCAGGGTGTGGAGGTCACCTATGTCTTTATTTATGAGGTCCATAATGTTATGTTCCATGACGTTACAGATGAGGCTGGTCAGGCTTATGGGTCTGTAATTCCCTGTGTATGTTGCTAGGCCACCATTGTGGAGAGAAATAACTGTTGCTGTTCTCCATTCCACAGGAACAAAGCCTGTGGTTAGATTATGATTGAAAATGGTATATAATGATGATGCTAGTTCATGTTTTAGCCTTTTTAGAAGTCTCATCCCAAAGAGGCTGTGTTTTTTTGCCTTGGACAAGGGTTTGATGACCTGTTCCACAGATATGTGGGGGGGTGGGGGAGTTTAGGGCAAGGTTTGTGATAGATTTGGAGGGGATAAGGAGTGAAATTTTCACCAAACCTATCCTCTATCAGATTTGCTATTTCTCTGGGGTCAGTGTGTGTGATACAGTTGGTCATTAGTTCTGCACATGTTGGGTCCTTCCTTTTAGGTTATGTACATAGCTGTAAAAGGCTTGATGGTTATCCTTGGCTCTGCTAGCTAAGTTTTTTTCAAAGGTGCCCTTACAGGATTTGACAAGTCATCTTATTTGCCTCTTGAGGCTGAGTAGGGTGCTTTTCCCTTGTTAGGGTCTTGTCTCTGTTTTCATGGACAGCAACTTTTTGAGTTTATTGTAAGTTTGTTGATGCTGGATGCCCACCATGGTGGTTTGTTTTTACTTGGTGCTCTGGCTTTGATTCTTCCTGGTGCAGTCAAGCCTATACACTTATGCAAGTGGTTGCACAGGGCTTTAGTGTAAGCTTCGGTGTAGTTAACACTATCTGCTAGGGGTGGGGCTCGCAATGCATTTATACCTTCACCTAGGAGGGTATAGTTTGCTTTGTGAAGGTTTTTAGTATGATTTTGCCCTTTGTGAGTTCTGGTGTTAATGTCAGCTCAAAGGTGACTGACTTGTGGTCAAATTTAACTAATGAGTTTAACCGCCAGTTGCAGTAGTGCATCCATTTGACATGTTAGTGAGGACCAGATCTAGTATGTTTCTTCCTCTTGTGAGGGTATGAACAATTTGTACCAGGGCATTTGAGTTAACAAAGTCAAGGAATGTTTGCCCTAGTGGGTTAGGGCTAGCATAGCTTTCCCAGTTGAGGGTGGGATAATTGAAATCCCTCAAAACCAGAGTGTTTGGTAATATTTGGATTGTCTCTAGTTTGGTCAAATAGGCTTCGGATGCACATCATGACCCACGGATGGGGATCTATAACTGGCTATGATGACTTGAATGGATGTCTTACCCACCATAACCTGGACTTGGAGTAACTCCATGGAGTTGTCCAGTCTAATTAGGTGGGAGGTGAATTTATCTATAATATAGATAGATATATCACCATCTTTGGTTCACACATGTCCATTTTGCGGTCTGAAAGTGTGGACGGCATTGCTGCCTTGCAAAGCTGGGGTACTGTCTGAGGCCTTGAACCAAGTTTTTGTGATTGCACAAACATCTACATCTTCCAGTGATAGAAATGCTTCCAGGGTGTGCAGTTTTTGGTTTAAGGTCATAGTGTTTAGCAGTATGACCCTTATTTTGTTATTATTGGCAATTTTCTCACTGGTAAATTTGTTTTTGAGACTTTCCCTAAAAAAGTCACTATGGGTGAGGCAAGAGCCTTTGCCAGCAGCCAAAACCCTAGAGGTTCCATGTGCAAACCGTCTCTGGCAAAGCAGCGAGATTTGTCGACCATGGCTTCCCAGGCTGATAGTAACTGGATCCTTTTTGAATGACACCATAAACTAAAACAATTATTGAAATCAGTCATTTTTTTTGTTTATACTGTGGTATCATTCTAGGTGAGGGTAGTATGCTGCTCAAGGCTATGCACATACCTGCCTGGGACACATACTCAGAGAGCTCTATCATGAGTCTCTTCATATAGTCCAGTGAGGTACATCTCAGGTCATTCTCTCCAAATGAACTGTGACAGAGTCATAATGGTACTTCTTGCTGAGAGACATGAGTACCTGCCTGATCTGATGAATTCTGGCACTGGACAAGCAGCTGACTGTGAATTTCTCCTTGTCCAACCTGGTGAGTGAGACACACAGAGTCTCCAATGACTAGAAAATGTGTTTTTGAGTGTTACACCTTACAAGCTTGGTAGGTGAGGCACTGGTATTGATATATGTGTCATGGCTGCTGTGGGAACTGTGTTAGTTGTAGCTGTCTTGTGTTTTGGAGGTCTCTGGTGTCTCGGTAGGTTTTTTGAAAGAAACTCCACATATGTTGATTTTTGTGTTGGATGCATACTATGTGTATGAGTAGTGGTACTCTGTACATGTGTAGTGGTGGGTTGCTGTGTGTTACTGTTTTGAGTGTGAGACAGCATGGATTCAAGATTCTTGGTGTAGATGCATCTCTCACACTCTGTACTAGAGTGAGTTATTAGTAGAGGGTTGTCAGTGTACATGAGGCAATTGCTACAGTGCCTCAAGAGACCCAAGTCAACAAGGTTATCAGAAGAAAGAAGGATGGTCAAACTGTCCATAATACTAGGTTTAAGACGGTTGTAACTGGCTGGCTTTTCAGGATCGATCAAGGAGGAGCTCAGTCAATGGATATTTCTGCCTGGGGAGTTTCTGCTGGTAATTTAATAAGTTTCAGCTCACTGGCAGTATTTCTTTGACTGGGAAAGCAGCAAGAATGAGGGTTACACTAATGTGCCACAGCTGTAATGAATGGAAAACTATTGAATTAATCTGTCTGGCTATGGTGCACAATTGTGCAGCAGTGAGCAATGCTGCACACTGCACAAACAAGCAGAAACCTGCTCAAATGCAAGCCATAAATACCAGAAGCTAAAAACTTGAAAACACTTTTAAAAGGTTCAAAAGGACCAATGAGGATGCTTATTCCAAGCCGTAGACCAACCACTTTATACCAGACAGGTTCCAGTCAGAGCAATCCTCTCACAGGAGTGCAAAAAGGCCCCTTTCAATCCAAGATGGCCTGGAAAATGTGCTCAGAACAAACAGCGACTACAAACAGACCCAGAAGCAGCAAACTTGCATCTGGTCTATGCTACAGCTACTAGCTACCTTAGTTTCAGTGGGAACCACTAGAGAATGTTTAATACAAAGGAAAAGTAGCAATGAAACACTAACAAAAGTGTTTAACACAACAAAAAATCAGCAAGAAGACTAATAAATGTTTTAAATAGCTAAGAAATCAGTTATTATAACACTGTTTGGTGGGAAAACCAGAACAAGCAGAACAGATTGATTTGCAAAAGTGAAAAACATCAGCAAATACTCGATAAACAGTAAAAATAGCAAAAAGATCTTAGTAAAAGGTGAAAACAGCAATGAAATTCAATTAAACAGGCACAGACAAACAATTGCAGTGCACTACTATGGATTAGTACACAGCATTTAAATACAGTATTCATTTTCAGCCGAGTGTGCCTCCAGGCGTTAATGCAGTTACCTCCTATTGCACCTGTAGGTGTCAGATATTGCTTGTTCACTCTAAGAAATGTTTTAAACATAAATTTTTTCAATAAATTTATTTAATTATAATTTGTTTAATAAATTTATTTAATTATAATTTGTTCAATAAATTTATTTAATTATAATTTGTTCAATACATTTATTTAATTATAATTTGTTCAATAAATTTATTTAATTATACTATTGGAGTTCTTCGCTTCTGGTTTCGTGTATACATTTTGCATAAATGTTCTAAACAGCTAACAATCAGTTATAACACTGCTTGGTGGGAAAACCAAAACAAGCAGTACAGATTGCTTTGCAACAGTGAAAAACACCAGCAAATACTTAACAAACAGTGAAAATAGCAAAAAGAATTTATTAAACAGTGAATTTGATTTAACAGGCACAGTAAGGCAGACTGCAGTACAACAGTGTGGATTAGTACATAGTATATAACTACAGTATTAAAGTAGGCAGCAGGCAATAAAAGTGCAGTAAATTGTGTAAATAAGCAAAAGAACGGGCAACTTGTGTTTTTTGAAAACTCAGAAGCCTCTAGTCATATAGTATCTCAGCTCAGAGTTGTGGCTGGTAGCCCACCTCAGTTTAGCTTGGTACAAACAAAAATATTTATGCAAAGGAGAAAGCCAAACGAATTAACACAACAAAGTAGCCCCAAATATATTTGAATAGAAGTGCAGGCAAAGGCAGCCAGATTCAGAAAATTTCACAATACAAAAATTAAGAACACAAATGGGACTGTAGAACTGAGGATTAGTAAGGTAAACATATAGAAACTGAAGTTACAGAATACCTGCAAAGTGAAGGACTTAGTGTAGAAAATCCAACACAGGAAATGTCACAGCATGATGGAAAAATGAGTCACCAAATTATGGCAAAACATATGGAGTGGGAGACATCTGAAGAAGAAATATGGATGTGGGAAGAAAAATAATTTCATATGTTGCAAAATTTATACAAAGAACAAAGCAAAACTAATCAATACAAAAACACAGCACAAAACACAAAAGATACTTGAAAAGAAATACAGACAAAGGCACAAATATATGGAAAATTTCACAATACAAAAAATATGAAAACAAAGGGGGAATACAGAAATGAGGGTTAGTAATGGAGAAGTTGTAGAAATTGAAACCCAAGTTATGGATTACCTGCAAAGTGAAAGATTTAGTGTGGAAAATCAAACACAGGAAATGCCACAGCACTATAGAACAACCATTCCCCAAACTAAAGAGAAACAGGTAGAATTGGGAGTATCTGACAAATTTCCAAATGATTATTCTCTGGAGCCTTCAGAATAAAACCAGTACAAAAGTTCAGTTGGAGATGCACAAAATGTGAAGGAGTGGGAAACAGTGGCAACTGTGACACAGTCCGTGTTGTGGAGTGGTGGGCCAATGAGTTCCCATATGAAGGAGCAGCAGATGATGCAGGATGCAGCTGAAGAGGATATGTCACTGGAAGACATTCGAAAACTTTCTGTAGAATGCCCACAGGAAACAGCAAAGAATGTGCTTTCAGTTTAGAAGAAAATGGTCTAAGGGAAGAGTTGTTTGATTTAACTGAGATGGATAGACATATTAAAATTGATGAAAGAAATAGACTACAGAAAGTAAGTAAGACCCACGATATTAGATGTCTAATAAAACAGATGAACACAGTAATCAAGACTATTTACGGAAAGTCCTGTGACATAACAGAAGTAAATAGGATATATTACTGTGCAGCTAAATTAATAACAGATAAACTCTTACCACAAAAACACAGGGTAGTAAGGGAAAGAAATGAATGAAATAAAATGCCATCATGGACGCATTGGATAGAGAAAACTATAAGGCAATTAAGACAAGACCACTGTTAGAAGAATATAGATGATGGAACAGATAAAAAAATAGACATTTAAAAAACAATGCACAGTATCAGAACAGACCATGACCTATCAACACTATTGCAAATAATAAACTAATGACATCAGCCTCGACAGAAAGAAACCTAGAAGATCTGCAGATAAACATAAAGAAAAAGTACAAAATAAGCAATTCATTAATGACCCCAAAAGTATTATAGAGAAAATGGAAACAATGGAAACAAACATCACTAAGAAATAAGAAATAGGCATATTGCAGAGAAAAAAAGTATGAAGATGCTGAATGGCTAGAGAAAGTGAAAGAAATAGTAAGGATGTCAAATGTACTGGATATAAAATGAAATGAAGTAATGGCCAGAAAAAAATTGAAACATAATTTAGAAAAGCTCCCAAATGGAAAATTCCAGGCCCAGATGCAATACCTAACATCTGGCTAAAAGTATTCACATCTTTACACAAATATTTAGCACTGAGTAAGAAATACTTAAATGCCCCTCCCAAACAGACAACAGCCTAGTTAACAATAGCAGCAATGATTCTCCTCCTTAACAGTTAAGCATGTTAAGTCATCCTAAAAGCTATAGGCCAATAATTTGACTTCCAACGATGTACAAACTATATATTGGAACGGATGCAGATAAAGGTTATAGTCATTTTGAAGAAAACTCAATCATGGGAATAGAACAAAAAAGTTAACAAAATAAAGTCTTATAGAACAAAGGATGATTTGTTGCTAAAGAAAGCCATAAGAGACAATTGTAAAAAGGGGAAGAATCTAAGTATGGCATGGATAGATTATAAAAAACATCTGACAGCATCCTAGATTCATTGATAAAGGAATGCTTACAGATTTAAAAGCTGCATCATACATTGATCAGTTACATTACAGTGACCCTGAAACAGTGGCAAACCAGTTTGCAATTAAGCCATTACAAAGAGCAAATTATTATCCAGGGATAAAACTCCAAAAGTGAATATTCCAGGATGATTCTGTGTCACAGCTGTAGCTTTGTCTTGCCCTTAACTCATTAAACTGTTTACTTAAGAGATTAGGTCTTGGTTGCAATTTGGCTCCTAAAAAACAAACTTGCTTAATGGCTTCTCATCTACTTTTTGTGAATGACTTAAAACCATATAGTTCATCAGATGAGGAGTCAAAAGCACAACTGCAATTGGTTAAAACTGTCTCAGATGATGCAAGAATGACATTTGGCCTTGATAAATAAACAAAAGCAACACTTAAAGTAGGAAAGTTACAGTACCAAGAAAATATCAGTCTGGAGCATGAATGTGATATTAAAGAACTTCAACAGGAAGAAGTATATATTTTAGAACTGATGAAAGATCGACAGCATAACATGAACAAATGTGAATAAAACGTAGTAAGGAATAGTTCAGAAGCCTAAAACTATTATTGAAAACAGCCTTGACATCTGGGAAAAAAAGTCCATGCTATAAATCAGTTTGATCCTCCTGTTCTAACTTACAGTCTTGGTGCAACTAAGTGGTCCCAAAAGTATTGGACTAGTTGGACAGAATAATGAGAAAAATACCTCACACTTATCAAATGATATATAAAAATCAGTGCATACCAAGATTATATACTCCATGCTCTGAAGTGAGTATGGACCGCCTAGACCAAGATTATACATTCCATGCTCTGTAGTGGGTATGGACCACCTAGATATTGATTACATGTGTAGATCTGCTGTGGTGGGACTGTATACATATCTGCTGCCTTCATTAGATCCAAAAAAATAGTGAAAGTTTTAGAATATGAGGAGAGGAAGTCTAAGATAACCTCGCTACTTTGTTTAACAAAACTATTTCAGTGTAAAGTAGGAATAAAAATCAAACCAGAGAGCAACTGAATGTGCCAAAAAGTAAAAGAAAGAATATAAGGAGAAGGATCAGATGAGAAGGAAAAAAATGTGAAAAAGCTATAAATATAGTGGCTAGTAGACATATCTCCTAGAATAACCTCATGTTGATCAGGATTTGACACAGGAATAATTAAGGAGTGGTGAGTTGAAACCAAAGGGTAAAAGGTTAATAATGACAGCATAAGATAGTGGACTACATACATTTACAAAGTCCATTGAACATGTGAGAGATGCAAACAAGCAAATGTAGGTCCCTTAAAAAAGAATTGGAAACAGGTGCATACCTTGTTCCTAGGTGTGACATCCTCATAGCAAAGGGCCACTGAAAGGCACAATAATGTGGCAAGACTGTTGCCATTGGGATTTTGTAAACACTACAGTGTAGAAGTAGCTGGGAAGCATTGGAAACATGATTCACAAAGAATTATAGAGAATGAAATGTACGGCACATGGGATCACCCATCCCCAGTGGTTCAAAAAATAGATGCGAGAGAACTAGATATAATAGTCCATGAAAAAAGACAAAAGTAGCATTGATCATTGAAAATGCTGTACCTAGTAACTGCAGTGTCTCAGAGATTCAAAGTCATTAACTATCAAGATTTGTAGATAAAAACAAGAGCAATGTGGAAGAAAGATACCCAGACAGTTCCAATAGTAGTAGGAGCAATGGATCTAATTAGAGAGAATCTATATTCTTATTCATATATGCTACCAATACATGTAACTCTGTATGAACTGCAGAAAGAGTAAGTTCTGGGTACATTGTGGGTGCTGTAAAGAACGCTATTGGCTAACATCAAAGGTTGAAACAATACTAATTTCAAACTAAGTATATTAACCTCAGTGGAAAAGCATGTACTGCCTTTGCCCTGATGTAGTGTGATCTCTGAGTTAGTATATTTTGGTAGTGGGAGTGTATGGGAAGCGGTCCTTCCTGCATACACAAATTATTATTGTTATATGTACTTTTGCTACAGTTTTGTGATTGGGAGTAATGAGGTAACAAGTATAGGGCTTATTATATAGAGTAGTTGGTAGTTTTTAATATCCTATGCTTAAAACTGTAATTTATGAGATACTCAAGAGGGTTATCTATTTTGAAGCTGAGCTGTGCATGCTTACTTGATGATATACTTAGAAAAACAGTGTGGGAACAGTACTTTTCTGCTCAAAGCAAGTATCCATTTCAGAGATGCATCACAGGTAAATTTTCATTCTTCTAAATAGCCCGTAGATGTTTGTGCTGTGTGATGGTGAGTATGTGTTTGTGTGAATTGGATTAAGCAGAGAATCATAAAAATGAATGAACAACTGAATGAATGAATTAATTAATTAATCAGTGGGGGCTGGTGAATTCAATGCTAGGGAGGCTACAAGGAGCATCAACTGTCTGTATACCTATGATCAAACAGCAGAGGAGGTCATTCACTTTTATCCACATACAAGTAATTACATATAAATGCCCACTCAGTCTAGTTGCTTTATTGACAATATACACCTTGAAGGTCTGATTTCAATCAACAGGTCTGGCATTGGATGAAATGAAGCCTCAGAAAAAAGACTCCATGTGGTCACCACCAGTGCTTGCTGGTTCCCCAGAACCACTAATAGTGCTTTCCAGTTTCATACGTCTTGCCCTCCCTCACCATCTGCTCAGATTTTTATGTGCCACCTTCCTTTTCCGCACTTTTCTTCATCATTTCAACACACCCTAACTAGTCAAGACTGCATTGGAATAACTGAGGAGAAAGTTATTGAATTAGGCCAGGATTTGCTTCCTGTAGGTCCCAAGAAGCCAAGAAATTCTTGATGCTCTAAGCTACATTTCAAAGCTCATTCCAACAATTTGATACATTGATAGCAGGAACAGAAATCATGAGTAAGGAAATAAATTTAGTCTTATTTTTTCTTTCAAGAAAGAAATAGGATGTGTCCAAAGGTTACACCTATAAAGTAGTAGCTTCCAATAAACTGAGGTGACAAATTCCTGCAAGGAAATATGACACACACACGCACACACACACACACACACACACACACACATGCATATATATATATATATATATATATATATATATATATATATATATATATACGTGTGTGTGTGTGTGTGTGTGTGTGTGTGTGTGCGTGTGTGCGTGTGTGCACGATACTGACTGCTCCCCCTCACTCCAGAAAAGCAAAACATAGTCAGATTCACTGTGTCCTTTTGGTTTTAAATTGGGAAGAAAGTGAAAATAAAATGGTGGCACCCTATGTGGCAGCGGCTGCTTCAGATCCCTACAGAAAAGTGCACTATCTGTCTTGTTTTTCATCGGATACATCAGAAAAATCTGTTTCAGAAGCAGAAAATTAATGTATGCTATACCACAATGCTTAGAATCTGCTTGAAATTCAATCTCTAATTTAGCCATGCTGTATGTATGATGAGCTACTAACAGTGAGGCCTGTAAGGTCTAACACACTCCAGGAACTACTACAGCTAGGCATCTTGCTGAAACATGGCCAAAAAAGCACAGATCTGGCTAAGCATACATTCATCATCCCTGGCAGATGCATAAAAAAGAAAAGATGTAAAAGATCAAGAAAAAAAGGCACCAGAGCAGGAATTACAGCCAGACTGAAAGCTATTCCACACAGGCCTGCACTTCCTTCCTTACTATTGGCTAATGTACACTCTCTAAAGAGTAAGATGGATTACTTAAGCCTGAACTCTCTATTCATACTAAGGTGAAAAAGAGTTGTTTATTTGTGTTCACTGAAAAGATCCCAAAAGGTACATGTGGGAAATATTAGCTCTAAAAGTATAACTCTGAACATGGGCATACCATAGAGCTGTGTCCTGAGTCTTGTTCACCTTGTTTATACATGACTTTGTAGCCAGATATGAATCCCAACAGAATAGTTTGCAGATGACACCACAGTCATAGGTCGTGTCAGGAACGGCATAAAAACAGCATATAGGAGTGAAGTGGAAGATCTGCTAGGCTGGTGTGACAGCAACAATCTGCACTGAATGTCAGCAAGACCAAGGAACTGATTGTGGACTTTAGGAGATCTCAGGAAGCACTTCAACCTCTGAAAATCAAGGGAGTGACAGTAGAAAGAGTCAACAGCAATAAGTTCCTGGGTATACACATATCAGAGGACCTGTTTTGGTTGGTGCACACCAAGCACACTGTCAAAAAAGTGCAGCAGTGTGTGAAAGTAAGCCTGGCACTGTCCATCCTCCAAGCTTTCTATCGGGGAGCCATCAAGAGCGTACTGACAAACAACATCATTGTATTGTATGGGAACTGTAATGCCCCAGAGTAGTAACAGCAACAGAAAGAATCATTGGCTCTCCAATGGCATCCTTGGATGACTTACATGAATCTCGATGTATTAGAAGAGCTAGAAAGATAATAAATGACCACACTCACCCTGTTATGGTATGTTCTCCTGCCTTTCCTCAGGTAGACATTACCACAGCATGCACTGTAAGACTTCCAGGCTCCATAGAAGCTTTTTCCCCTTATCCACCAGATTGCTGAACTCTAACAACAGGCATGCCAGAAGCCATTCTGCTCTTTCCACTAACTGAATATCCTCTTGACTAATCCTGTAAATGACATACTCTCGTGTCCATTTATTCTACTATCAGTACTACTAGTAGTGTCCTTTAGTGCAAGATCCAGATCTTCATCTGTCCTGAAACTTGAATGTGCAATACTCCATGCAATATTTTTTCTTCATATGTACCTGTTAATGTGAAAATTCAGTTGTGTGAAATATCTACTTGTGCAATACCCTAAATGGCATATTTTTATACATGTAATAGCTCCAAGTGTCTGACTTAGTATTACTAAATAATAACTGCATGCATGTATGTTTCTTGCATTGGGAACAAAGCAACATACTTTCATTTAGCTGCACTATTTGCAGATCTAAATGACAATAAAGTTTACTTTGACTTTGAAGAACAAATGACTGCAGTCATACATTTCAAGGTGTTTCAGCTGTCATACAAATTCCCAGCATACCTTCTTTCCCCTACCCCTCCACAAAAAAAAAAAAAAAAAAAAAAAAACTTTCTCTGTAATCCCGCAGTGTCAGATTGGGATGAAATTGAAAGAGGAAATGCGACAGTAAAATATTTCAACTTGTTGCTTTTACATGTATATCCAAGCATGTTTCTTACCCTTACTCCTGAAAAATAGTCACTGTATACAAGTCTCAAATCTGAATATGACAAAAGTGAGGAAAAATAATAGTCACACTAAAGAATTCCAACTAGCTACTGCTACACCATACGCTATTCCTAGACTAGCTAAAAGTGACCTTTTGTGTATACCTTTGGGGATCGATTGTGGGAAAATTAAATAAATATATAGATATAGATAGACTGATTGACCTTTCTCTCTCTCTATCTTCTTCTTCTTTTGGCTTTTTCCCAGTTAGGGGTCACCACAGCCAATCACCTGTCTGCTCATGATTGGCAGTGGAGTTTTACAGTGTCGAGTTGCCAGCCCGGCATCCAACCTTCTACAGAAGGCACACACATGCACGCACTCACACCTAGGGGCAATTTTAGAGTACCCAATCCACCTACAGCATGTCTTTGGGATGTGGGAGGAAAGCGGAGCAGCCAGAGGAAACCCACGTGACCACAGGGAGGACATACAGACTCCGTACAGAAGGCACCCCAGCTCAGAATTGAACCAGAGAACCTCTTGCTGTGAGGCATATATATATATATATATATATATATATATATATATATATATATATATATATATATATATATATATATATATATATATATATATATATAGGAATAAATCAGAGTCATGGTGCTGACTTTTACATTATTATATATAGGTAAGTGAAGCATCTACATGAGATTCAAATATACTATGTATGGATCATGTAGTGGCTGACCTGTTGTGATGTAAACAAAGCTGTAATTATATTAAGCCAACCTTATTTTAATTAGCAAGTCAGATGGTATAGCACCAGACACAGAGGAAGGGCCACATTTGGTCCATTGGAAGGGACTATTATGCCTGCAACTTCCTTTGAAACATGTTGCCCTGAAGCTGGTACAATGTGCATAGAAGCATATATGCTTCCATAAGTCAGAGCTATTTCAATGCAGCATTGCCATAATACAGGATTAGGTATTCAACAAAAGAAAAATCCTTGACTTCATCACAGATGATAGCTATCTCCTAATTCCTAACTCTTAGCCATTAAGAGAGCAAATTTGGCAATAAGATCTTACCCTAAAGGAATGATGTTGTTTCCATAGTTATGCATATTAGCAATATTTTCATATGACTGGTAATACTTCAATGCTTGCAACTGCTGTATTCATATCAAGGCTTCATCTGCATACTGATAAAAATTATTATGTATGCACATTGCCAGTGCACGTTAAATAATCTATGAGATATTGAAGATCGACACTAAAATGTTATAGAAAATATGATACATTTGCCTTGTTTACTTTGATACAGTATTAATAAGCTTGATAGTAAGGTTATAAACATGCACACATACATGGCCATGTAGCAAAAATTATACCCTGGGCTATAAAGATGTGTTTGTCCCCACTGTTATAAATATTAACACTAGTTGCATATTAATAGTGTTAGTAGGAATATGTCAAGAATGGTGGCCTTACCATTAGGGAACATGGTGTCAGCAGAATATTTAATGAGCATGCAAAGTGAATCACTCTGTGTGTGATGCATGTTCCATGACTGGGTACACATTGCTTGCTACAAGTAAATAATTGCTTCAATAATGCAGCAAGAAACTTAACAGCACTGTAATTATAGACTTTGTAAAAACATACCTAGGAAGTAGATAATATGCTGTCTTCCACTACCCTGTTATTTCTAACAACTAAGTCTAAGATCACTGCATCTCTGAGTAGGGGATACTCTACATACCTCTCAACTGTACCAAATTTCTTGTTTTTTACCAGTTTTGAGGTCCAAATAATGGGGTGGCATGATTGCCGAGTGGCACCCCTTAATTTCCGATTTTCCCAACTCTGTTTTTTAAATTTTTGGCCTTTAACCTGATGTCATCACATGCGCAATGATGTCAGCCTGTGAATAGTCTGCCAGCCTGTCAGAATTGAAGCTCTAAGCATTTCTGGCTGCTCCAGGGACATATTTCGAGCGGGAATTACAAACTGTTATTTGTGAGCGAAGAACTTCAGCCAGGGAATATTTATTTGTGAGTGAATGATGAACCAGAGGGAATATTTTTTATTTGTGAACAGCCAAGGGAACTCAGTACTCAGTTTAGAACACTGCTGCAAGTCAAGTAAGTGTTCCATTACAACGAGAGGATTTTATTCATGAGCCAGGGAATTACAGAGGAAGGGAAGTCAGACTCAGTACAGAACACTGCTGCAAGTCATATATGTGTGTGCGTGTGTGTGTGTGTGTGTGTGTGTGTGTGTGTGTGTGTGTGTGTGTGTGTGTGTGTAATGCCCCATTTAAATATACCTGGTGGCTACAGTTACTCAGGTTCAAACCCTGTACCTTTAATACAGGTAGCCTGAATTCCCTACCCACCACCACTTCTAAAAAACATCCAGATTTTTGCCTCATATTTTTGTTTTGTTCCTCATAAAATATGTGGTTTCTATGGCAAATCAGTGAATTATTGAATTCCCTAAATAATGGCAGGCATTTGAATTTCAGACAACATTCTTCAGAAAAAAACATGGTAACACAAAACCTTTCATTCTAGCAAGTTTATAAGTTTATAAGATCAATATTTGAAATCTTTCCCTATTTTAGGGCTGTAGTCCCCCATTATTGACTTTGTCCAGGTTTTTTCTGCTAAGAGGTTGAGAGCTGTGGAACTGAATTCACTGAATATGTGTGGGGGCTGTATTTCCCCATTATTGGCTTTGTCCAGGTGTTTAATGCTAAGAGGTTGAAAGCTATGGTGAGAACTATATTCACTAAATGCTAGTCATTTAAGATTCATTCTTCCTATCTTTCATGACACAGCTGATTTGGCATAGTGGTATGTTGTTCTGACTATAGTGCACAGGGGTCTGCCTTCAAGACTTGGCAGTGAAACGCATGGTGGTAACACAACACTTTAATTTCTAGCAACTTTCCAAGATTATACAAGCAATGCTTAAAGTGTGTCCCTGGTTTTGGGGCTTTTGTCCCTCCCCCCAATAAATTTTGGCTTTTTCCAGATTTCTTGTGCTGCAAAGTTGAGAGATACAGTTGAGTGTCGAGTGAGAAGCTGAGAGCTTCAGGGGTAGAGAAGTTTAATGCTGCTTATGATGGTGAGTCTGCTTGCATTGTTAATAGCATAACAGGTTGAATACTTGCTTTTGATGCAGAAAGCCATGGGTTCTACTCCCACACTATGTAGATGCATTGCTGATATTGTACTGTGTTGTATTTTAAATGGGTGGATGCTACAGTCCTGAGAATGTCCTCTTTGGCGGCGATAACTAGTAACTATGAACCTGTTATCAGCTTGTCATCCATTCCCTATTGCAATATCACTAGCTTATCCTTTTTTTAGTGTAACATAGGCAATTTATTCCTCAAAGGCAACAGGAACGCTATTTGTAGATGAAACAATGACATATAAAGTTGTTTGCTAGCAGCAACCTCTTCATTAGTTACAGATCTCTTTAACATGGAATTAGTTAGATGACTTTTATTTCTGCAGGGATTGTGTATATTTACTAATACTGGTGGATTGTAGAAGTTTGAAAAGACATGATGGAAATCTTCTAAATTGGGCAGTTTTGTCATTATTGCTGCATGCATTTTGTTTCATTGTTTACTGGAAAAATGTTCAAAACAATAAATTTAAAATGTCATCTAACAACTGTACTGTATTATACAAGGCATATAATTTAATACAATCAGGAAGGTGTATCAAAGAACACATGTATGTTTTGTGTGCAAGGGGCTTATGATTTGAAAACAGCTGCAGCCCAAAGTTAATCTTTATCTGCCAGTGGCCAGATGTATTTTCTTTGAATGTGGGTTTCAATGCTGTTTCAATGAATGTGAGTTTCAAGGACAGAGAAGTTTTAATGCTAAGACCATTTTAATTGTGAGACTGCATTGCTTTGTTTAGCCGATGTCTAGTAGTGTCTGTGCTGTAAAATGTAAAATAAAACTTTTAAATGAAATCCAAATCATCGTAGAGGTAAAGCAGTATGCACATTATAGTGTTTACAGTAAATGGGGGGGAAATAGCCAAGTAATGGGACATGGGAATGGCTGCAGGGGGGAGGGCTGTATATGGGGAGGCCCCATTCGACCATGATTTTATGAGGGGGAAGGGTGGCAAAGTCAAAGACAGCCCCGGGCGGCACAAACTGTAGCTACGCCACTGATCAGTAGGCCATGAAGAATGACTTCTAGAGGTCCTAGCAAACTATAATATTATTTTCCTAAGATTAGAATATTGCCTACCATTAAATGCCCTACTTTTACCATAAAACCCACATACTGCAAGTCACCGAAAACAAAATCTTAAGGTTCATCATCTCCTCCCTTCCCAGTGAACATCATTGCTATACATAAAAGAAAATGGTAAGCATTTACTACAGGATTTGGGTCTCTGGGGCCATATTTTGGTTGTCTGCTCTTCAGTTTGTGTTTGAAAGTTGATATCCCACAATCCCATTCAAGTGGGTGGGGTTACATAATTATTTATGCATATTTTATATTAATCAGCATACAGATTTGTATCTATTTTTTTATGGGCCTTTGTCCAGATTTTTGATGTTTCCAGGTTGAGAGGTATGATACTCCATGATTTCACAACCTCACACTTAGTCTATGATCCCTGATTCATGCTTGAATTCTGTTGTTCTAAGGATTACAGTTACAGTCCACAAACTTTCACTGAGCACTCATAAAATGTAGCAGTGCTAGTCATAAAGAATGACCACTAAAAGGAGAAAGGAAAACAAAAATGTTCAATATGCAGACAAATGTAGGGGAGTAGAGGTGTTGCAGAAATGGATAACTGATAAAGGAAATGGGTAAATGAAGACATGATCAAGCCGAATGAAAGTTGTTTGAAAGAACCAGTAGTGATGCTGGAATACTTAAAAGTGTTCCTAAAATTATGGGACCAACAATTTGCAATAACCCGTAGATAAAAATGCACTCTGAAAGAAGAAGCAGAATGATGAATATTGGAAATGTGGAAATAATGATACATAGCCAGTTGCTGTGTACTGCGAATCAAATATACTCCAAATATGGAAGGGAACAGTAGAGGAATGGAAAATAATCTACTGAATGAATCTGAAAAACATATGAGAATTGTGCCTTTTCTGGCTGTAATCCAAATGAAATAGGAAAACACAATAGTGCAGAAAGAAAACACTGATTATGGCAAGCATCAGATGTGAGGTCAGACGGTCAAGAGGAACACCTAACAAGGAATGGGTCAACAGTACAACTACAGTTAGTAGCTAGGTTAAATTTCCTTGGTAGTGAGGGAGATAGCTAATGGATTGATACAGTGCATTATCCATCGGACACAAAGGAGGATGATAACAGGAAGAGAGAGTAAAATAGTGAGGTTGGCAGGAAAGAGTAATACAGGGGATCTAAAACTGAAGAAGCACACTGGGAAAATCCAACACCAGGGTAAACAGGAAATGGGAGTTGACTGGAATCTTGCACTTTGAAGGGGTCATCTAAATGGGGCAAGACTGTACAATAAAATATAGTATTCTGAACATGTTCCAAACTTTTTTAAATTTCTTTAAGTCTTTTGAGTTTCTAATACCATGACAGGAATGGACCCGATTCCTAAGTCAAAGTATGATTAAAGTTCATGAAATTAGTATTGTTTCAATCTTTGATGTTAGCCAGAAGTGCTCTTCACAGCACCCACAATGTGCCCAGTAATGACTCCTTCAGCAATTCTTTACATGTATTGGTAACATATCCAAGTATGACTGTAAATTCTTTTTTTATAAGACTTGTTGCTCCTACTGCTATTGGAACTGTCTGGGTATCCCTCTTCCACATTGCCCTCATTTATGCCTGCAAACCCTGGTATTTTATGCCTTTGTGTCTCTCTGTACATAAGACACTGTAGTTACTGGATATGGCAATTTCAATGATCAATGCTTCTTTTGTCTTCTTTTCATGGACTACTATATCTGGTTTTCTCGCATCTATTTTTTGAACTGTTGGTAATGGGTTTTCCCATGTGATATAAACTTCATCATTTTCTGTAATGCTTTGTGGCTTATGTTTCCAGTGCTTTTCAGCTACCTCAATATTATAATGTTTGCACAATCTCCAATACAACACTCTTGCCACATTATGTCTTTCAGTGTACAATCCTTCTGCCATTAGTATATCGCAACTGGCAGCAATGTGTCTGACTGTTTCCAATTCTGTTTTACAAAACCCACATTTGTCTGTTTCTCCCATATGTTCAATGGACTTTGTTTGTAGTCCACTGTCGTGGGTAGCCAATATTAACATGTTACCTTTTGGTTTAAATTCACCTCTCCTTGACCATTCCTGCATTTGATTCTGATCAACATGAGGTTCTTCCAAGAGTTTCCTATAATTACAACTATATTTATGTATTTTCCACATTTCTTGCCTTCTCATCGGACCTTCACTCTATATTCTTTCCTTTGTTTTTGGCACATTCAGTTGATGCCTGATTTTTTAACTACTTCTGGTTTAATTTCCATTCCTGCTTGACACCGATACACTTCTGCTAAACTAAGCAGGGAAGTCATCTTAGACTTATTATCCTCATAGTTCAAAACTTTCACTACATTTGGGTCTTGTGAGGTCAGCAAATATGCATGCAGTCCCATAACTGCAGATCTATACATGTATATACCTCCTTCAGAACAGGGAATATATAGTCTTGGTAGGCACTGATTTTTTATAAATTATTTGGTGAACATGGATCATCCTTCTTGTTTACCTGTCTAACCTATCCAACACCTTTTGGGGCCAGTCAATAACTCCAAAACTGTAAATTAAAACAGGAAGAGCAAATTAGTTTATAGCTTGGACTTTGTTCCTACACGTCTAAGCTGTTTTCAGTACTAATTTTAGTCTTCTAAAATATTCCTTACTAAGTTTTATTCGCATTTGTTCATGTTTTATTGTTGATCAATTCCTAAGTATTTATGCACTCCAGTGCTGCAGCTTTTGTGCTTGAAAGGTTGCTTTTGCACATTTATCAAAACCAAATGGCATTCAGTTTTGACAGCTTGCAGCTGTACTTTTAGTTCTTCATCAGATGAACTGTATAGTTTTAAATCAACTACAAAAAGAAGATGAGAAGTTTTTACACTTTCCTGTTTTCTGGGAGCCAAATTGTAGCCATAACCTAATCTGCCAAGTAAGCAGCTTAATGGGTTAAGGGCAAGGCAAAAGAGCAGCGATGACAGAGAATCACTGTGGCTTTGACTTTTTATCCTTGGAATGATAATTTGTCATTTATCAAAATGGTTTGCTACTGTTTCATGATCACTGTAATGTAAACAAATGGAGTAGGATGTATTTTATACATTTTTAAGCACCCTTTTATCCATGAATGTGGGATACTGTAAAATGTAGTCTATCCATACCATACTTAGATCCTTCCCCTTTTACAGTTCTCCATTATGACTTTATTTAACAGCAAATGATCTTTTCGTTCCATATGACTTTCTTTTATTACCCTTTTGTTCTATTGCCATGATTAAGTTTTCTTCTAAATGACTATAAACGCTGTCGGCCTCAATTCCAGTATATAGTTTATACATCACCGGAAAGCAAATTATTGGTCTATAGTTTTTAGAATAGCTTGCAGGTTCACTCTTAAGTAGGAGCATTGTTTTTCCTGTTGTTAACCAGGCTGTTGTCTGTTTCGGGTGTGCATATAAATAGTTCTTAGTCATGGCTAAATGTTCATGAAAATATGTGAATACTTTTAGCCAGAAGTTAGGTATTGCATTTGGGCCTATGGTTCAATTAAGAGCTTTTCTTAACATAGTTTCAATCTCCCTGGCTGTTACTTCATCCCATTTCATATCCTGTACATTTGAACTTCTTATTCTTTCTTTTATTTCTTTTACTTCTTCCATTTAGCATCTTTGTTATGTTCCAAAGGATCTTCATACATATTTCTCGAAAAAAAAAAAAAAATATATATATATATATATATATATTTCTTTTTTTTTTTTTTTTTTTTTTTTTTTTTTTGGTGGTGGTGTGGTATTTCAGTTTCTTTTGCCCTGTTTCCCAATTCTCTATAAAACGTTTTGGGTCATCAATACATTGCTTATTTTGTACTTTTCCTTTATATTTATCTATATAGCTTCTAAGTTTTTCTTCCTGTGCTATTTTTAGTTTATTATTTGCAATAGTGCAAGATAGATCGTGATCTGTTCTGATACTGTGCATTGCTTTTATCATGTCTATTGTTCTCAGCATTTTTGTTGATCTTTTCCCTCTTCCATACTCTTCTAACAGTGACACTTTTTGTCTTAATTGCTTTATAGTTTTCTCTATTTGATATTTCCATGATGACGTTCAATTTCTCCCCTTCCTTTCCCTTACTACCTGTGTTTTTGTGGTAAGACTTTATCTGTTATTAATTTAGCTGCACAGTAATATAACCTATTTACTTCTGTTATGTTGCATGAATCTCTATTTACAGTCCTAATTATTGTGTTCATTTATTTCATCAGACTTCTAACTTTTTGGGATTTATTCACTTTCTGTAGTCTATTTCTTTAATTGATCTTAATATGTCTGTCCATCTCTATTAAATCAAGCAACTCTTCTCTTGGGTTATTTTCTTCTAAATTGAGGGCACATTCTTTGTTCTCCATTTCCTGCAGGCATTTTATAGAAAGTTCCAGAGCATCTTCCTGTGCCACATTCTCCTCAATTTTATCCTGTGTCATCCATTGCTCTTTCATATGAGAACTCACTGGCCTATCACTCCACAACATTGACTTCATTAGACACAGTTTCCTGTTCCTTCCCTTGCTGTGCAGCTCCAACTGAACAGTTATGCTAGTTTCCTATGGAAGACTCCAAAGTATCTTCATATGGCAATGGATCAGATGTTTCCCGCTCCACTGGTTTCTCTTTAATTTGGGGGTCCATTGCTCTATCCTGCGGTGAGGTTATCTGCATTCGATTTTCTACAAAAAATCCTTCATTTTTCAGGTAATCCATAATCTCAGTTTTTATTTCTTTAACTTCTCTATTACTAATCCCTTTTCTACTTTTCATCTTTGTTTTCTTATGTTTTGTATTGCAAATTTTCCATTTTCAGATGCCTTTGCCTGTATTTCTCTTCAAATATATAGTTGTTGTTGTCTTTTTGTATTGATTAGTTTTGCTTTCTCCTTTGCGTAAATATTGCACCATATTAAATCTCTTTCTCTTTCCCACATCCATATTTCTTCATGCACCTCCTGTTTCTCCTTAATTTGGGAACTCGTTGTTCCATCATGCTGTGATGTCACTTGTGTTAAACTTTATACGCTAAATCCTTCACTATGCAAGTATTCCATAACTTCAATTTCTATTTTTTTAACTTCAGCTTTACTAATATTCTGTTCTGCATTCCCTCTTTGTGATCTTATTTGCTTTACTGTGAAATTGTCCATATCTGGATACCTTTGCCTATATTTATTTTTGAATATCTTTGGGACTGCCTTTTGTGTGCTGATTAACTTGGCTTTCTCCTTTGCATACATATTGCACCATATCCGATCTCTCTTTCTTTCCCATGTCCATATTTCTTTTTTATACTTTTTAAAAGTCTCTAGATTTTGTTCATAATATTTTTGCACTTCCTTAGTTGCTTCCTTTTCCAAACAGCCCAAGGTTTCTTGGTCTATATAATGTTTTTCATAAATCTGTTGTATTAATGCGCGCACATTTTTATTTGAAGCTTCTGACAGTTTTTCTTGTGGAAGTATTTTTCTTTCCTCTAATTTCTCTTTTAATCTTTTTGTATATCTTCAGTCTGGAAATTCTGGGTTTCTTGCATAACAGTAACAGTACATAATTTCTTTATTATCCTCAATAGTCCACTCTATTGTCTTTATGGCTCTTTTTTTGGCTTATCAGTTTTTGTGATTTTTGTGGACTGCTACTTCCTTCTGCAATGGGGGGGGGGATCCTCCCCCTGGGCCTGGCCTATCTCCATTGTAGGAATATTTCCATGTCTTGAGGATTCTATACTGTCATTTTTTTCCAGTCCTGTGCATCCAGCTATCTTTTTTTATTTTTTAACCTACTTCTATCCCTGATATATGCTATATAAAATACATATATCAGTGCCGTCTTGGTGAGATTTTGTGAAAAATAGGGTCCACCTGGTGAAGGTACTCACCAAGACTTGAGGATGAATTCAGTTCCAGCAATACTACTCTCCTTCGCTTGCTGACTTATCCTTTCTCCATTCGGAACCAATATAGCATGGACATGCAGGTTAAGACTCTATTAGGAGGCAGTGGTCATGCCACTCTGTGATTTAAAGTAGGTGAAAGACTATAACAAAAATACAAAAGTAATGTGTGGAGTTTTAGAAGAGTGGACTATGCTGTACTTGAGAAGAATGCAGGAATGACTGAAGAGGCTGGCAACAAGTTAAGATAATAAACAAGCTGTGATATTGGGTCAGGAATGGAGTACTCAGGACAATGCATAAGGGTATGAGGAAAAGAAGACACAAAATGACTGAAAAGACACATTACAAGAAGACTAACAAAAAATTAACAAAAACTGAAAGGATGGAAAATGTTAAAGCTGAAATGGTTTTTAGCAAAAAGATCAAGAAGGGAAGCAAGATTTTTCAGATGCATAGCAAATAGAAGAAGTGGAGGAACAGAACTCACAAGGCTTTACAGAGATGGAAGGGGAAACATAGAATGCTGAGAAAAGCAAAAGTTATAAATGAATACTTTGCTTCAATCTTCAGAAAAAAGAAAGAAAACTAGGAGGGTAAATGGTTGGAGAGAAGTGAGGGAGAATGTGGACAGCAATGCCCAGACACAAGAACAGAAAGTGATGAGATTCAGTTGGAAGTTACTGACAGCTCTTAGGGAAGATAACACATACGTACCAGATATACTGTCTCCTGTAGTCCTCAGAAATGTGGTCAGTGTGTTGGTAGACATCCTAATAGAGGTCTTCAACCAAAAGATCACTTGTTTCGCAGAAGTGGTAAAGAATTGGGCAACATCAATTGAGGTACCCATGTACAAGGGGAAATCAGAACAAATTCAAGGAATTTCACGTCATTTAGCTTAACAACAGTGGCAGGAAAAGCTGTACAGAAAGTCTTGAGGGAAAGTCGGTAGTTACTCTAGTAGACAATGATCTACATAAGAAAAAAATCAAAATGGGTTCATGGCCAGAATAAGCAGTTAATAAAGTCATATCCAATTTTGTGGTTCAGTAGCAGTTTAACCTGACAGGAAAGTACTGCTAGGCATAGTCTTCCTAATCTTCAGCAAGACTTTTTGTCTCTGTCCTGCACAGGATGATCTCAGGAAAGCTAGACATCTGTGGATAAGACCATTACTAAGGAACTGCACAGCTGCTTGGCTGAATTGTAGAACTCAGAGGGTTGTGAAGTAGAGGGACAGTGTCAGGAGTTTAGAAAGTGACTAGCAGAGTACCACAGCAATCTGTTCTGGGTTTGGTACTTTTCAGCATGTTTGTCTCAGACATATCTGAGAGAACAAAGAACAGGATTAATCTGTCTGTTGCTGACACAAAGATATGTGCAACAGTACAGGATGGGAGGAAGAGTTTAGTGAAGGATTTAGGAAAGTGAACAAGTAGGGAGAAAAGGGGCCACTGAGTTTCAATGTAAACAAATACAAACTATTACACCATGACCACAACACTGGTGTGAAATACCAGCTAGGAGGGGTGGAATTGAGGGCAACAGAGCAAGAAGAGGGTGGTAATGTTGGTCATACCTGGACTTGACCACCAGGAGCAGAGTGAAATGGCAAGGGCAGCAGCAAAGATAATGCTGTGCTGTGTCCTCAGTGGTAGTTTCCAGAACTAAAGAGGTAAGTCTTCCACTGTAGTGGGCCTTGATCAGACTACACCTTATGTGCTCCTTGCAGTTCTACGGATCATATAATGAAAAGAATATGAAGGATTTCAGAGGAAAGCTACAAGAAAGATCCATGGGATGAAGGGTAAGAAATATGATCTATGCAAACATGAATTAAAGCTCTTCTTACATGAAACCAGAAAAGGCAGAAGGGGCATGATATTGGTTTATAAGACCATGTCAGAGTGATATGCAGATGTCATTCTGTATAGGAAGGCCAGAGGGTGATGTTGGGAGCACAGCCAGAGGATAGTAAGGATTAATCTGGATCACTGAAAGTAGAGTTTCACAGGCAGGGTCATGTTGGTGGAAAGGGAATCCACGTCAGCACTGAAAATGTCAGGGAACATGTAGAAAATTGTAGGGTACAAGCAGGGCCGGCCTTAGCTGAAATGGCACCCTAGGCGAAGTAGTGCTCTGGTGCCCCTTAAGCCCCACTCACACTATGCTCAAGGAACACTCCTATTTGAGACACTCCCACAAAAGCCACTCAGGTCACTCCCACAAAAAACACTCCAGTTCTTTCAATTTTTAAATGCATGAAAAATCAGTCATACTGTAACAGATACCTTGTAGTGTAGTTAAACCTCAAGTGAAGGTGAATTCTCCTTAATAAACTTGCTTGATCTGTTGCTGCTGTAAAGATTTTATCTGCAGTCATGACAGAGTAATAACACTGCTTTTTACAAGGTGCATAACACATGTGGTACAGTGACTCTTAAAAACAAATAAATCAGTAAAGTCATTCTCAAAGCAGAGCAGAATCTCAACAGCTTGTTACAAATTTCTGAGTGTTAGCAACTCTTTACGAAAACTAAAAATGGTGCAGTACGAGAAAAGACTCAAACCATAAAAAAAAAACTGCACTGTAACTCTACGTTAACACAAATACAAGTTTGAATTCAAAATACAGTTCAGAGAGAGAAACTAATCTTTGTCAATACTGACTGACTGCATTCTTTGAGTCATGATACCTCAGCAGCACACAACAGCATTTTGAACAAATTCAAGTGCTTGCATGCTATGTTATTTTCTGGCTAGCTTAATTATCTTCTCCAAGAAGGAGATTTTCCCGACTGAAACATAACATTTAAAACTTCTGCAGAAAGTTAATACCTGAATCTTTATTTTTATTAAATAAAGCACTGTAGAACAGACTAGAACTCACACCACAAGTTCCAGGCCAGATGAATTCACTCAGTTTAGTACACAAGCTGATTTATTAAAAATAAAAAATAATTTCTGCAGCAAAACTTCAAACTTATACCATTAACAAAACTTGTGGTGTGAGGTCTTTATTTTTACTAGTTCATTTGTTACCTGGCAAGATTCATGAGGTACAGCTGTTGAGAAACAACCGCACTATAGATTACCTTGCGATTCTTGCTAGCAACAAAAGAACTAATAAAAATGAAATCAATTACCAACTTTTTTACCAGAATGGATACCTAAAAACAACAAGCTGAAAAACTAGAAAAGTTATTACTGATTTTCCCAGCAGCTTGCATAACTACATCTAAAGCAAGGACTACCTCACAAATCTAACCCAGATAAAAGTGATGGTGCTTCTAAAACAGAGGACCATGAGCCACACCAGGTTTACCCAGCCACCACTGAACATGCAGTCTAAGCCAGATCTGACACTGTCTATGACACAAACACATACATACATGGTACACACCACATTACATACATGTGTGAACGCTGTCGCAGAAAGGTATACCACTCACACATATACACGTTTACAACTCCAGAATGTCTTGGACGTTAAAGGTTGTCTCATCTGCACAGAGCAAAACACAGCCAGTAAACAGCACATAAGGGTCATTTCCACACATAAAATGTTTTTCTCTGACAAAAAAAAAATCGTCGGAGCACATCATGTCATTTGGTGGTGGTGGGGGGGGTTGCATGCCTATTAAACCACACAGCCTCAGATACACAGCTCAACACACTTCTCCCAAAGTAATCCATTTTAGGAGGAATGCAGCGAAAACTTGAGTCAAAAATCTATGTATTATACCACAGCTCTCAACCTTCCATCTTCAAAATAAACATTATCTCTTAAAATGTGGGAAAAATGGCAAAATATGGAACACTTGCAAATAGCTTGCTTACAGCTTCAACTAGGAAGCTCACAGGGTGGTTAAATGTGATTTTACTTATAGTTCTTTTGATGGATTAATAAGATTATTTTTTATTTCCCAGTTACAAACATTGACAATACTGAATGTGTGACAGATTCTTTCACTGTGAAATTTCAAGGAAGGTGAAGTTTTTAAGATCATTAAATGAGAAACGCTCTTGGTAATGAATTACACTTGGGAGGTATGACTGCAAAAGAACATTACACAAAACTATCGATCGTTCACAGAAAAGCATCATTTACTAATAATGGGCAGACTGCAACCTTTAAAGCAAAAAAGTATTTCCAGATTTACAAACCTCACTCTCCAAAGCATCACTATACAAGTCATTCTCTTTATTTATCACATCTATCTACAACTAAATAAACTAGTACGATAAATGGGGAGGAAGGGGGCAAAACAGCTTCATCATGTTTACATTTGTACAACCCCCAGTACCAAAGTCCCACAGAAAAACTAAGGACCATTTATTACTGAATGTAATTTCACCTCTCTCACACATTATCTCTACAGTACCAACTAGCTGACGGTTTATACAAGTGCGACTCACCTACTAACTAAACCACATGAAAAATATTCCCATTTGTAGCCACCAAAGAGCACAATCAAATATGTTAAGCATTAATCAAACTAAAATCTTACCAGCAAAACAGCAACATTAAATAACACACGACAACATAAAACTACAGAGAAGTAGCTAGTACTGCTTACTGCTCTTCCTCTTATTACCCTAGTCCTAGAAACAACTTCCGGGTAGTTTGGGAACTTACAGGCAGTGAGTTCTGCAGCTATTTCTATTAATCTTTAGCCGTACATTTAGTCCTGGCTGAACCAATCGAGCTCTGTCAGTTTTAATTATAGACAGATATTCACATGGGCCCTTAGGAATCTGTCATACATAATGCAATTTTACTGTTGTATAAAACTGAATACACTCTTCTGTTGCTAGGTATACAAAAATCATATAGCAGAGTCTATATGCATAGTCACTTGATACAAGAAAACACCAAAAAAAGGTTATAGTTGTTGGATCGTTGTCAAGAGAAAGTTAACCTATGAGTGTCATTCTTAAAACTTAAGAACTGTTAATCTGTGCATGTTTGCATGGCAGGATTAAAAATGACGGTCTTCATTATTATTAGCCTTAGAAGTTTGTAGAATTTTTTTCTTGTGTTTATCTGGTTGGTAACTGGTTCTACGTGTGTTAAACACTTTCTGAATTAAGTGTTTACTTGAGGGCAACTGTTCTACACCTAAATGAACAAGGTCAGCATGCCCTGTTATGTACTCACATATCTATCTACAAGTTCCGGACTTCTAGCTTTTAATTTTCAAGCCTGCCTTTCATTCGCTTAAAAAAAAAAATAATTAAAAAGCAAGTCACGCCCCATACTGAGTTTTTGCCTACCCTAACAGGGAGTAATTGGCTTTCCGGAGCTCAAGTAGTCTGGACTTACCTTAAGGCAAGCAAAGCACATGAAAATGGCAAAAAAAAAAGTTGCTCTTTGTCATCCACGTGATGAAGAGAACTAGGATGCTGATGCATGCACATAAAGAGATCAGGATCCGGAAGTAAATAAAGCCATTAGATCCACTCGCCTCTATCACATTAATAAAGAAAGGGATAAGAAGCGGGTGTGATCAGAGTTTTATACCATCGATTGGAGCAGTAGCCAGGGACATCAATGGTACGAAAGCATCACTGATTGGATGCTTTAAATAGTGCTCAATAATAGCAGCCACTGACTGATCACATAGATGCAGGGGGGAGGGAATGGAAGAACACATTAGGGGGCTGTGCTATGTGCTGTGACATCATGCTTTGGATTATGGAAGTGGGGGAGGGTGTAAATGCTACAGCATGGGCGGTGAGGTGGAGAAAAATGTAAATTACCTTAAGAAGTGCAGAAAAGCAAGAAGATTAAAATTGCGCCCTTTATGAGGCCGGCCAGTACGGCGCCCTAGGCAGTTGCCTAGTTCGCCTCTGCCTAAGGCCGGCCATGGGTACAAGGTACATATTTGGAGAATGTATGATATTAAGGCATGTTATCCCTCTGCCATCCAGCAGATAAAATGCAATAAAATGGTGGGTGGAGGAGAAGGGAGTGAAAAGCCATACAGCAAAACATTTGAAACAAATCCAAGAATGGTGAGTTAGCAAGGTAGCCTAAGCATGGTCTCTATCTTTAAGATGACAGGGGGGTTAGGACAAATTGTTAAAGAAATTGAGAAGAGTGAGAAAATTTTGCAGAATGCATTTATGTAAAGAAGAATGGAGGAAAGAAAGGGGAAAAAGTTCAAAAAAGGAT
Source organism: Protopterus annectens (assembly GCF_019279795.1). NCBI lineage: Eukaryota > Metazoa > Chordata > Ceratodontiformes > Protopteridae > Protopterus > Protopterus annectens. The sequence continues at coordinate 1,280,620,151 of NC_056744.1, read as the reverse complement.
TAGGAGATCTCAAAAGACTTAGGGGGAATTCAGTAAAGCCTACACATTTTTTTGTGTACACATCGCGCCACAATGTGTATATGAGCGCAAACATTTTTAGAGTCAGTAAGCGTCGCTTAGTGGCCGCAAGAATGCACAAACAGCGAAACTTCCATGCAATGCAAATTTTTGCTTAAACAGGTGAATATTATGCAAATGAGGCATGTGGAGTGATCTAACAAGGCGAAAGCCATCTGTGTAGACTCTGTGGCTATGTCCATAGTGTATGCAAAAATTGTCCATGTACAGGAGTCTACACAGAACAGGATGCAAAAGTCTGCAAATATGGACATAACCTCCCTGAAAATAGTAGATCACATACATACATGTGCAAAACATACAATGTAGATGTTTGTAAAAGAAGGGGATATATAAAATTAATAATACTTTTTTAATAATATTCACATTTGCCCTTAAAAAAAGGAACTGTTGATTGGGTGCTTTATCTTGAAAAAGTCTCTGAATGAACAGAGATGAAAGTGCTTGATTTATTGCTGATTTATTGCTGCTATTCAACATATTTTATCAACTTATTTTATTATTTTTCCGCAAATAAAGTGCTCTTTGAGTTAAACGATTTGGTTGCTGTCCTGCATCTGCTGCTGTGGAGTTTGTCTTGGAGTTTCTAGTTTCATTTTGCTGAACATCTATAATGTAATTTTCACAAATGACCCTGCATTGGGTGTGTACAATGGTGCATTTGTGCGGTTACCCAGCTTACATGACTAAGATCCGTGTAGATTCCAAGCTGTCAACATAGGTATGTATGCAAATGAGGTTCCTTTGTTGAATTGCTGAAAGGAGCAGCCATGTCATCACATCCACTTTATGTAGGCTCCTACATGGTTTTGATACTCCCACTGGATGTGGATGACATCAGGGAGGTTGTCCTGTTAATTTTAGGATTTTTTAGTGCTCAGCATGCATGTTTGTGCAGTACACCACATAGCTTAGCATGTTCGCACGAGCAGACTACCCACGTGACAGTGATGATGTAGGCATCTGTCAGAACTAGATATATTCAATTAATGATATATACTTTTGTATATGCTATGGTGCGAGATATGGAACATAGCACCATGTCATGCAAAAAATTAGGGCCTTTAAATCATGACAGTTACATCTTAGGCAGGTTAACTGCATTATAATTAGCCAATCCCACATGGTGGACCTACAGCAGAACTGTATAAAGTATGCATACACCCTACATTCTGATTTTCTGTCAGTAGTCTGAACCATTGGAGTAGAGACTTGGAAATTTTAACTGAGATAATGGTAGGGTCTGCTGCAGCTATTCTACATCGTATGTGCTAGAGGCTGAAGTCAATGCTGCTAGTGATACTGACACTAGGCCTAGCATGAGAAGGAGAAGAGTGTTCAGGCCCAGGGTAACCTTACAGGAGCTACATGAGCTGGAGATTGTACAGTGCTACAGGGTGGACAAGGACATATTACAAGAGCTCAGTGAGCTCTGCCTCTCTCAACTCAGAGCCAGAGCTAACAGATATCAGTGTGACTCACGTAATCACCTATCCCTAATATGTTTGATTTTGTGTTTTGCCATAAGAGTTTGACCGTTGAGACAGTGGTGCATTAGCTATTATGTGTACTGTGTTCAGCAGAGGTAGCATTATGTGTAGCATGCTTGTGTTTCTGTTTGTGAGGTGTCTGGTGTCCAGGTATGTTTCTGGTATGGATCTCTGCAACAGTTTGAGATAATGCCATTAGCACTAGATTAGTATTACTGCTTGTGTATACATTACAACAGGCCATGGTTAGGCAGTGGCCTGACTGATGCTTGCATGTAACATGTTATTGACTTCATGGTGTCATTCTAAGGTTAAACAGTACCTGACAGTGTGTGTGATAACATTGTAAATTGAGTACACTGCCTTGCCAAGCTTGTGGCACCTGCATGAACTATAATGCTGTTATTAGGCATGGTCGCAATAGCATACTTATAAATGTGACAATGTACATCTCTAGCAAAGTAAAGGGTTGTGCTGCTACACCCTTGGGGTTCTTGGCCTCAAATGCACTCTCTGTAGGCACTCTTTGCAGTGAAGATGTGCATGTCAGTGCATGCACAGAAAACTTGTCCAACTTTGCTGTCATTACTTTAGCCTTGCAAGTCTACAATGTCCGCCAAACTACCAGACAGCAAATGTATGTTGTGTGAAATGATATGGGAACACAGCTTAGTGTTCTGGGAATATAAATGTACTGTATGACATACCTGGGACATGTGGGAAGGACAGAGACATTGCCTAAAAGTGGGCACCTGTCTGCAGTAGGCCTCACATCCATGTCATGCAGATCACCACCAATATACTGTTGAAGACCAGGTTGCATGAATTGCTGTGAAACTGTCACATAATATGGATCACTGCTGCTATGGAGCATGGTAGTGCAACCTTGGACATCTATGTCACCTGAAACTTAATGTTATATTGTGATGCAGCAGCTGTTCTCATAATCACCATCAGGTCAGTTCCTTAATCAAATGCTATGAGCCTCAGAACCCAAGGCATAATACATGCAAATATCAAATGATTGGTCTTCTTTCTAATTAAGGTATCTACCGGGAAAAGGCTACAACAAGCCTACAGAGCCTTGCATCATGTGTAACAAGTGTGTGGATCAACAAACAGGCTGTGGCCCACTTCCTATCTTGAGCTTTGTGCTATAGTTTTGCTTCTGGTGAGAGACAAAGAATAGGAGCTTTGTATCCCACCACAGTCAGGCCATGTTGAGACCAGCATTAGTAGTAGCCAGGCATCAGCAATTCAGGTGACTCCCTTCTTTTCAGCATTCTTCATAAGGTAAATCCTCTTTTTCAGTATGCACTGCTTGATTAGTGGGTAACTTCAGAATAACTGCCTCAATACGCCATCCTTAACTTTACAGGAAACAGGTATTATTTTTCCCTCCAGTGTTTGGAAGTGTTTTGTACAGAACCAGACACCTTGGGTGACATTTTTCTCAGACGCCATGATAGCGTTAACTCCAATACCGAGTTGCACACAGGTCAACTAGAATCCACTGTCAAGCATTGTCCCTATAGTCGTGGAACAGATACTTGTGACATTGAGTGATATTCTCAATACAACTGTTTAATCAATAATAAAGGATCTGTTGCCATGAATATGAGGATTCCCACTGTGACCGATACCACCCTGGTGGATATGGGCATTCTGAGACAATATAGAAATTGCGCCATATTTACCGACAACCACTTCATTATCAAACAAACTGATATGTTATGTTAGAGATGTATACACACAATGTCACTGGAGGCAAAGCTCTCACATAAAAGTGCTCCTAATGTCAATAAGGTAGTCATTGGTACACACGCCACACCCATCACACAAAATCCAAAGCAGACATGAGCTGAGTCACTGACATGTAACCTACATAAATCACAAACACCTCATAGTGGAAGTCTAGATAAGAAATCCCCTCATCAGCCCCATATGCACTCTGTGAAAACAGCACACATATCAACATATAGGGCAACATGTAATGGAGGACCAGCCTATAAGTCCATAAGTTAAGCCAACACAAAATCCAACATTCTAGTCATTGTGGACTTCATGCAAATGAGGAGCTGTCATTGAATCCTACACTGACACAAATGTTCTTCAGGAAGGGCTGACACAGACATACAATTGTTGTCAGAGCCATGGACTAACACTAAATACCAAGAAATGCACAACACTGTCCTTTGGAAAGTCATCCACCACTGGTAATTATCGTATTGCCAACACATCTCGAGCAGTTGACCAGGTAGTCAGTGACTTATGGACACAGATAATGATCTAGCCTTTGACTGTCACATGTCTGTAATATTGTCTGTTATATCATTCTATGTTGTGCAACCTATAAACAAAGGTATGGCATGTAAATCCAAGGGGGCTATTGTTCCACTGTAATTGGCATTCATCTCAGACCTATCATTAGTGCAATGCCACCTTTGGTATATAAGTAACCAGGCATATTGGACAACTGTAACATCCACAGAGGCTCTTGAGTGCAGCACTACATGGTGTACATAACATGTCCTATGCAGATCATGTCAAGGCCCTATCCATGTAGTCTGTCTCCTACATGCTTTGGTGTGGAGGTGTATGCTTGCCATACAGGGGAGTGTCAGACCCCACTGTGGACCTCTTGCATATCGTTGAAATAAGTAACACCAGAATTACCTGTTCTACAGACCTACACCTTGCCTGTAGTATATAAGGAGATGCTGGAGATACAGGTATGTAACCCAGAGACTACACCCTACATGGAACAGGTTCCCCATCCATGTAAAGCAGAGTTTTGCCCTAATACAAATCAAGTGCAAGTTACACAATTGGATGGGGATCAAGGCAATCATACCTGCTTGTAGACCAATGTCTCTGATGGACACAGGGAAATTGTGGATGGTTCAACCCTCATGCCCCAGCTTGTAGATGTTTCAGCTCCCAAATCCCTGTGTACATTTATCAATGGTATCAGACCTTGACAGTGTTTACGGAAACATGGCTAAGCTTAAAGAAGCCCTTGTGTTCATTAGCCTATTAAATACATACGAACCTATGAACCCCAGAATCTATACTGTGTTACCTTTCTGATGACATTTGTCTTCGGTGTTGACATTCAATTCTGCTCTTACGTTGACAGGTTTATTGTAGATTTGTACCCATAGGTGTGTCCTACACAATCCTGAAAGTGAAATGCAAACATTTTCATGTGGCACTTGTCATTGTGTGACTACACAGCCATTACAGCAGCATCCATCATAATGTACACACATTATAGTATAGTCATTATAAATGGCAAAGTACAAATTCTAAAGTAGACCAGTACAAGTAGCATGTCAAAAGCAACAATGGATGAAACAAATTTATATTAATGTAGATAGTCACCTGGTGCATTAGATACATAGCTTTATTTCCCTGCATCCATGAGAATGATGATATGGATGTGGCACAGGTATCATCACTTACACAGGGTGTTGTGTGGGGGTTCAGGAGGCATTGGCTGACCAAATAGGTTAGCAAGCTTGTGTGTGAGTAAGGAAGGTAAGCAGGCAAGATGGACCATGGAATTGTGGTGTGTTTGTCTGTATGTGACCCAAATGTGAAAGTGGTGTGTGAGTGTCTGCATGAACACAACCAAGTTCAGTGCTAGCCCTACATGTCTGTATGTTGGGTAGCTGTGCATGGTAGACAGTTCATTGTTTCCACCCCCAGACGTGTGAACTGGCTATGTCAGGAGTTGCACTGCAACCTCCATGCCCAAGGTCAGATGCGGTGCTACTACCTGATGGTGACTTCTGTCTGCTGGGAAAGTGTCCTCCATAGGAGCACCCAGGACCAGGAACTCATAGCTTGCCATGTCTGGGTGTGGACAGTACATTTTTCTCTGGAGAGCTGGATGTACTGCCACTATGGGAGCGTGATTGTGCATGGCCACATTGACTCTCAGCAGATGTAGTTGCTGACCTAAGTCCACAAGGCAGACGCTAAACTCCAACCAGATGTTCCATCACAGACAATGTATGCTCCAAGACAGATAGTGTGCTATCTGTCTCAGACCAATGTCTTTCCACTTCATCAGTCAACTGTTCCAGGGTATCATCAACACAGTGGATGCAGTCACAGATCTCAGACTGTGCTGCATCCATAACTCTGAGTACTCATCTGGAGTTCCTTTCTGAACATGCCTGTGCCTCCATGATGGCCCTAAACATATGTTGAGTGACACAAGATGAGACACCTGCAACAGGTGGTGAAAGAACATCAGGCCTCCTACATGCACCCCTATCAATCTGCCTGTGTGGAACCTCGACAACTGTTTGACTGTGGCCACTGTTGACAGTCACTGCAGCCACAATAGCCACACTTTGATGTCCCCATCTTCTAACTGTCCAATATCTCTGGCCACTGGGGACTGGGTATGTGTGGGCATACTGGCTGTGTAAGGTGATAATGAGGGGGGATGAGAGATGTCAACCTTTGTGTCACATTCAGCCCCTGCAACCCCCAGCTATGCCTCACTTTGGCCACCATCATCATCACAGTCTGAAGAGACACTGACATCAGGTTGTGAAGGGGACAAAGACCAACCTCCCTGGTCACCTGTGATAAAAAGGGAAAAGCATTATTTTAACACCTGCACTTCCATGCTCTGCAGTACTATGCTGAAATATATGTTAAGCTGTATACACAGCTGTCACAATTACACATTTGTATAACCCACAACCTCATATAGTAGGACATGAGGACATTATATTCTAACCCAAATCTGTAATTGTTTGGAAATAACAGTTCTTAAACAAGAATCTCATGAGTAAAACATATATGATGTACACTGTTGGCATTCTGCAAAACTGCACAGTTGACAGTTATGGCAATCTGTGATGTCCTGACAATAATGTCAGATCAATTACTATGGTCACACCTATTAGGCATAGGTATGAGTCTAAATTGTGTACAGTTGGCAATCATGCAGACAGTATATCAATCCATCCAGCAGGCCTGGGATGACACTTTAGCGAATACATTGAACTAAATCTACATCTGTGTCAATACAGTTTTGTGCTTACCAGCAGCAAGCGCATGGCCTCTTCCTATTCTTGACAGTCCTGTAAAAGTTTTTGGGAGTGGTAATGTAAACAGCAATGCATGTTACAATATAACAGGGTAATACTTTAAAATATCTCACATTTACAGTAACTGGTATGTTAACAGGTATGTGGGTCATAATCTGTGCATGAGCTTAAAACTGCAGCTAAACTGCACCCCGTATAAAACACCTGACACTCATGTAAAACTATGTGCACCCTAACACTTTGAATGCTACAGTATTCCAATGCCGATCCAACTAAGCATACCTGGACACTCCTCTTGAGTGGAAATGGTTGCACCTACATCCATGGCATATTAGATGATGGATGCCCAGTTGCTGTCCTGTGTTGCAAGATTCACCAGGAATTCTTCAGTGGTTGACAGAGGTTATTCTGCTGCAGGCCCACCACCAGTGACCTGATGATCCCTGGCCACATCCGCTGCACATCTTTATGCCGAGTTAATCATGTCGGGTGTCTCACCTGCACATATGTGTGATTCTGGTTACCCACAGCATTAATGCTGTTGACCAGTTTGTCTCACAAGGCTGCATGCTCTTGCCTACATGCCCTCCCTCTGGACAGCAGGACTTGGTAGTGTTGTCTCAAGGCCTCAATAATGAGGTTGTTTTCTGCCTCAGTGAAAGGTGCATGGCATCTGGCATGCATGATATCTCTTGAAATACAAATAAATGAGAACACATGTCAGGCTCACATACATGGGAGTACAGTATGTAGAGATTCAGCAATAAAGGAAGCCTATTAGTATTCCATGTTTGATTACAAATCTTATATTCAACAGTGTGTCAAATATACAAAGGTTGTGGAAGCAACAAGGATAGTAGCAATAGTGACCCACTCCTGTTTGTGGCATACTCTTGTATGATCACACAACAAACACAGGGAAACATTGTAGTGTGCCCCGTAGCAGGGAACCCCCCCACCCATAACATATTTATAAACAACAGTGCCAAACAAATAGCAGGGTATTACCACAACTGCTAACAAAAGAAGTATCCAGGAGACCTGTGTAACTAGTTAACACATAGCATTATACCCTTGCTGTACTCTACATCCCCAATAGGTGTAACACAGCTGAAGATCACTGGCATGTCATCAGCACAGTTGTTAAGAAAAGCTTACTGATGCAATCCCCATATGAAAGGCTTACTTATGTAATCCCTATTCCCCCCTAAATTTATTCAAACATATGCGTCATGTTGGAAACATTGTTACATACCTTATGGAGTACAAAACTCCTCTGTTGAAAGATACAGCTATATGAGTACTGTGTGAATGAGTTAACCATACAAACTAACTCTCATACACAATTGTTCCCCTAGTTAGGTGTTTCCCTTTTTAAGATGGTTCTCATTACCAGATGATTACCTCTGAACCAATCTGTGGTTCAGGAATGCTACATGCAGCATACAGAGCTGATTTGCAGTATAATCAGCCAATTCCATGCAACTAGTCAACAATATATAAGGCCTCAACATAGACTCCATCCCCTTTCTCACATTCTAGTGTGGACATTACTGGAGTAGAAATTATGTCAGTACAGACAGAATGTTTGTGGCAGCTACTTGTTACATACACATGTGTGTGCTACAGGCTGAAGCTGCTGCTGCAGGCTATAGGCATAGTTACAGAGTCTGCAGAATGTGCAAGACAACAACACTTAAGAGTAACTGTATGATCTGTGGTAGCCTTGGTGTACAGCCAGAGCCAGATTGAGGGAACCCATCTCACTGGAAATTAAGGTATGCATTTAAGGTAAGTATGTCAGCCAAAGGTATCATTAACAGAGTAACAGGAAACATGCTTACTATATCCTTCAACAAGGTAGGGGGTATATTAACCATTATGTCAACCAGTCAGATAACTGCCAAGTCATGTGTTATGTCATAGTAGCCATCTAGAATGTGTGTGCTGGTAACCCTTGCTTCTAGCACAACCTCAATATATGTATGTTACTTCTGCTGTGGTTGTCTGTACTATCATTAGCAAATCATTGTGAGCTGCAGTCTGATATGACTAGGCCTCATTTGAATGACAAACTTCAAAATCCTCTGGGAATTCATGCTAATGCATGACCTGACATTCTATGCACTTTCTAGTTTTGTAATGGGAATAGTTTAAATGTGGTCCATCTGTAGGCCATTGACTGCCATTATTTAGAAGCAGGCATTCAAACTGTACTGCTTTGGGTGGTTAAATAGGTGAAGAGACAGTCATAGATAGACTTCAAATACTCTGGAACAAACTACCTATCTATATCAAACAAAGCTCCTCATTAGCACTCTTCAAGAAAAATCTTGATGATTGGATGGGAGATAGGAAATTCACCCTGGGGATCACTTCTGTGGCTCTGCTTGACAGGGGCACAGGAAAATAATTTTCTTGTGTGGCAAAAGTCAGGGTATCATTTGCCTAGGCTTATATAGGCCCTAGGGCCAATAGCCTAGTACATACATATGAACCTATGAACCTATACATATCAGAATTTATAATGATGATGTACACATACATGTATTTAAATGCTAGACACAGCTGTATTTGAACTCAGAACCACGTGGACCAAAAATTAATGTTTTCAAAGCATTTAACAGATTGAGCTACTAAGTCACTATTACACCAGGTGTATTTTTAAATGATGTAGATATAATTGCACAGTTACCTGCTGTTACATACCTCACTTACATCTATTATTATATGTATGGCTTTATATTGATGTGTTTCTCTATCAAAGGCCCAGTTACACTCCTATTTTTCCATTAATCTTATAGCTGATTTGCGCAATGCAGAGTGATGTACAGCATGGCTTAAACACGCTTAATGATGGGAAAATAACAAGTATTATATTTTGCTTAACAAACAAATTAAATGTGATTACTATTTTTTCAAATACATATGTCAATATACTGCCATTTAACTTAGCTTAGTGATGCTGTGCATCTTGCAGCATCACTCAAAAATTATTTAAAGAAAAAAAAATGGGGAGATAGCACAGTGGTGAAATGGGGTGCAAGCAGAGCAAAAAAACATAGTGAAAAGCAGGTAGGTATGTGCAGGAAGGGTGTAGGAAAGAACCACAGCTATCCATTTCTTCCATGGCATCAAGTGTGCACTTTAACAGTTTTTTTAGCTGAATTTGGACTGTCACCCCCAGAGAGATGGGTGATGACAACATAAGTAAGACAACGTAGCTTGAATTGAAGTAATACCACACTTCGAGAGTTGGGCATGGTCTTATATCAGTATGCTTTGTAACTCGAGGATGCATCAAACATGTTTTTGGAACACTTGCTGATTTTTTACATTGCCTAAATGGGCCTATAACTTAAATAAATTGTTTTGGGGGAACGAGGTGTAAGACAGCAAGATATACTTAGATATATCCAAGGTACACTTTGGGTATACTGAATGGGTGCATTACTTCAATGTTTGCTTATGTCAAATGTGTATTTTATACATGGCATACATAGCATTTAGGGTTTAATCAAACATTTATATGAACAAAACTAACTTCTATACTGTTCGCTCCTTTTGGCCGATATTTACGGAAAGTGTTTTGTAGCACATTTGTTATGTGTTGTAGTGCCTAATGACACTTGAATTGAAGTAATAACATACTTCGAGAGTTGGGTATGGTCTCATATTAGGAGGCTTTACAACTTGGGGATGTATCGAACATATGGTTGAATATTTGCTGACTTATTACATTGCTTAATTTTATGGGCATTTAACTACGCCAAGTGTTCTGATCTCTAAACATTATGTTTTGGGTGAATGAGTTGTAAAATATCAAGATATATCTAAGGCAGACTGAAGTGACCATTTTGGGCTATATCAAACATCTATATGAACCAAACTATTACCTATACGGTTCATTTATTTTTGGCTGGTACTCAGGGAAAGTGTTTTGTAGCATACCGATTATATTAGGGATATAGGAGGGTGTCAGATCCCTAACAGGATTAAGATATCTGTTGGGTTTATTCCAAATTTTACAATATTTTTGTGTTTTAGCATGATAATATGCATATATTTTTGGATATAACTATAGGACGACATCTATCTTGCAATTAGTGCAGGACTGGGATCTGGGACCCTTATGTTGTGTAGGGGGACTGGAATTCTAAATATTATATGTCTCCTACAACCATTTTTTTGGATCAGAATTATGATTCTCATTATAAACATTTGATATAACCTTTTGCTATATGGACTGTTTAGAATTGAGTTGTGAACAGCATTTAATTTTGGCTCTTTAATTGTGGCTAGAATTATATACAAAATTTTTATTATACCTTTATGGCTCGTTGCTTGAACAATAATTAGCCTAATGACTACATAGCGCAGTATATGATGGTGCACTACTATCTATGATACAGGATATTTTTATATGTACCTGTTTATACACCTGTTAGTGTACAAGTTATATTTTATTCATTACTGTGATTATTAGACAGTGTGCGAATGGAATCCTAAAACATTGAATGTTTAGAATCACTGACACATCTAGCTTTTTGCCTTTGGATAGGCCAGCCAACTGGTGTATGGACTCCTGTATAGGTGCCTTGGTGAATTGGACCTGGTTGGTATCCATACACAATATGTTTATGACCTAAACATATGAATAGAGTTACAAACAACAATGATATAAGAAACTTTTTCACATAATATACCGGGGAAATATTGGTATGAGTCTAGTAGATATAATTCATAAGTAAGTTTCTGATTACCTTCATGACAACCCTACAACATTCCTTAGCATAAGTGTGCTTTGGACTTTGGTATGGATTATACATACAATATTTGATATGATTCTCTGATAGTATAATATTAAATAGGATGGATGTATAACTAAACCGAGCCATTTTTGTGATTTTCCCAACATATAAGTATAAGAGGGACAACAATGGTTGTGATTTGTTACATGTTGTTTGATTTTGAGTGTTGGGAATTATAGTGTCTTTAAAAAGTTTAACATACCAATGGATATACCATATATATGGCTGTACTGATTTATAGCAGAATTTATGTTTTTTGACTCTGTCAGTTATTGCCATTTATCTATTCTCCCAGTTTTGATTAAAAAAATTTGCTCTGTTACCTACTCAATATTGTTGTATGTGTTAATTGGGTGAATGTTCTATACAGATACCAACAGAGAACACATCAGGTGTATGGTGACTAGTATAATTATTTAGCTGAGAGAGGGACTTTGAATTATCTATGTAAGTCTTTTCTAATAGATCATTTAAACTGAATATAATATGGTTTATATATGTTTCTAATATTGATCATTTGATTCACACATCTTTATTAAACTTGTTTGGGTTTTGAATACATGGTATTTTCAACACCCATTGTGTTTTGATCTTCCAGTTCTGTAATACCCATAGTGGTTTGTGGTGGCATTGCAAACAGTTGTTGTTTGTAGTGGACAGTTATGTCCATTGGAGTGTATAATACTGAATCTTTGGATTAGTGTTCAACTATTGGTTGATTGAGATTGAATTATTCCGACGTTGTGTTCTTATATTTCATGTATCAGTCAATGGTGGTATAACAATATTACAATTTACCACTAAGATATTTAGGTATTCCACCTGATATAGGGATCATCCTGTATTGTATTATTGTGTCACTGGTGCTTTCTGCCGCCCCTGTGACTCTCTATAAAGGATTAGGTGTTTAATTTTTCTCTCTGTTTGGTGCGACTGGGTACGTCAACTATTGTCACTTCTTTTGTTTAAGTACTATATTCCTTGGACATTTTTGTGCTCCATCAGTCTTCACTGGTAGTATAATTAAACATTGTTCACAACATGGATCTAAATACCATTCTATCTGGGTTATGTGCTGATCGGCAAGATATAGCAGTATTTGGCATTGAGAAACTGCCAAGCAATGATCCAGGTAATACGCCTCAGACCTCTTTGGCAGACTGTGATATGTTTTTCCATTCAATCACCAAGGCATTTAAGACTCTTAGATCAAACATTTGGCATCTCAAGTTATTCAAAGCATATTCGGCCCAAAACATGGCTCCCAGAGGATTACAGTCTGAACACAACCTCTAGTGGGGAAGCCAGATGATAAACTAAATCAAGATTGGCAGGAGGCTCTTCAGACTGGATCCATGACATTTGTGAACATTTTGTTACAATACTACGAAAGGACAGTAGATTCCAATATATTGGAAATCAAAAACATATGCTCTGAGGTTCATAAGTTTGAATCCTCCCCAAAATATCAGGATAATATTAAAAAATTATCTTCAGAACTGATGGAGCATGAAAAAACCTTAAAGGAACGTAAAATTAAGAAATTTCATCGTGACTTTTCCGATTATCAAAGGGGGAAACCATTTGATTTCAGTAGATCGGTCAGATTTGTGGATACCAATCAGGTTAGAACAGGGCCCAGTCGCACCAAAAAGAGACCCCGTTCCATTCTCAAAAGTAGGGGGGAGAGCTCATACAGCACCTCAGGTGATGAATCCTCCCTTACTGATTTTGAGGCATCTGGGGAAAGAATTTCACCCAACAGGAAGAAAACTAACAAAATTTCCCCTTTAGAAGGAGTAAGGGACACCGTAGAAAGCACAGAAAGACCAATCACTCCGGTCTCCCTTCAGGGTCTTCTGGACAATTTCTTGAAATAGGGGACACATCAGGGTCCACTCAGAATGTGTTAAATTTATCTAAAACCACATTGACAGATGAACAGGTTGCATTACTAAACAAGGGTTTGAACTACATTCCCTCATTTTTCAGCCAGGAATATCACATAGTTCAGGATTTACAGGCTTTTTGTAGGAGATTAAATCTTAGACTGTTCTTTGAGGATAACCAGTCAGAACCATCTGGGGACTTCCGTTTTGGTAAGTCCTCATTCCAACCTCCTATGAATAAACATGTTTCGATTTTTATGGACAGTATTCTGAGGGATATTCATTTTGAGAATATGGGACATATCATGCTGGCTAGTAATTTAACTCCTGAAGACAGGATAGCTCTGAATACTTTGTGTGACAATAAAGACATAGTTATTGTCCCTGCTGATAAGGGAGGTGCGGTTGTGGTCTGGAATACTGCGGATTATGTCCAAGAAGGGCTAACCCAATTGTCAGATGCTAAGTGCTATATGAACATGTCTATAGACCCTACACCAGTATTTAAGGATGAGATTGATTCCTTCTTGCGGTTAGCCTATGAGGAGGGTATTATTAATAAGAAATGTATGGATTCACTTATGGTTTCTGAACCATGCAAACAGATACTGTATCTTTTACCCAAAATTCATAAATCTTTAGTAAAACCACCAGGCAGACCAATAGTCTCAGGAATAGGTTCTTTGACCGAACCACTGTCGGCCTTCCTTACCAAATATCTCAAACCCCTATTGGAACACATAAGATCTAGGTTGCAGGACACCACTCAGTTTCTACAAATTATCAGGGAAACTCAATTGGAACCCGAATGGTATTTATGTACTTTGGATGTGAAATCATTATATACAAGCATACCACATTGGGCGGTCTTCAATCTATACAATATTGGTTGGAAAGGGCTAACCTATATTCACCAGGCTTTAACACTCTTTTGATATGTATGTCTGAACATGTGTTAAACAAGAATGTTCTGTATTTCCAAGGCCAATGCTACTGGCAGCTACAAGGAACAGCTATGGGGGCATCCTTTGCCCCTATATGACCTATTCATGGCCTATGTTGAAGAATATATGATTTATGATACATCACATAATATCTTTCAGGTGGAAATGGACATTTGGAGACGTTACCTGGACGACTGCTGGTTGGTATGGCGGGCTGATGTGTGTTACCTAAGGGAATTTGTTGAGTATCTCAATGACAATGTCTGGGGACTTGAATTTTCTGTGTCATATGATAGGAACAGCATTAGCTTTTTGGATGTCACTGTATATAGGAACTCAGACAATACTTTGTCTACCAGGGTTTTCCGTAAATACCCGCAATATAATACCTTGTTACACGCATCAAGTTTACATCCCCGTCACACCATCAGGAGTATTCCTATATCCCAGTTCATAAAGGCTCAGTTCAAATATTGAGGAATACCAAGTGGCCAGTAGGGATCTCGGTCGAAGATTTACCGAAAGGGGATACGATAGATTTGATATTCTGTCTGCACAGAGAAGAGCAAATAGTCTTGAAAGGGATGACCTATTACAATATCACAATAAGAACAAAAATCAATCATCTCGCAGTACAGGTGTCAGATTCATCACCACATATGGTAGAAACGTTAATATGATCAGAAACATTATTAACAAACATTGGAATATTCTACTGGCTAATGAAAAGCTACGAAGTATCCTGGGACCTCGTTGTCTTTTCTCATATAAACGAGGTAAAACCTTGGGTTCTTACTTTTCACATTTCAAACATATGGCAAGTGGGGGGACGACCCATAAACAACTGACACTTCATGGTGATGAACTTATTGGGTCATTCCCTTGTGGCCATTGTGGATCCTGCCAGTATATGCTTAAATCCAAGGAGTTTACCAGTCGCAATACCAGTAGAATTTTTGACATTAAGGTTTTTGGTAATTGCAGTAGCGATTGGGTGGTGTACCTGGCCTCGTGTTACTGTGGGGGATTTTATGTTGGACAAACCTCGAGGGCTCTGAGATTCAGGATGAATGAACACCGCAGCGATATGAAAAACCATAAGGAGACTAGTGCTTATATCAACACACATTAAAACATCCTCAAGCTAGGTTTACCTTTATGGTTATTGACCGCATTTCTGGAGATAGAACCAACAAACAGGGCTGGCATGGTTTACTAGACCAAAAAGAGAAATACTGGATTACTACATTGGGGGGTTTATTTCATCCTGGATTGAATGACCATTTATAGGAGAAGTTGGTTATAGGAGAAGTTGGCTATTTGACAACATTTATGTTGATATATCTGACTCCAACAAGTGGACTATATTTCTTTAGGTTACCCATCATCTAGGGATTAGGATCACTTAGCATCTTGGCTGGTACTGATTATGGGCCCTACTCTAATTATACATAGCATATGGACTATGTGTATGTGTAATATAATGACCAATTTGAACCAATGTGGTCATATAAGCTTCACATAGTCTTTTATTAAGTATCTCAATCAGTTCCACATATTAACATACTTGTTCAGATCCTGGTGGTTAAGAAGGTGTCTTTGGATTTCTATTGTTCAATACCTGATTGAAGATTCTCAGCATGGATCTTTTAGTATGTATAATGGCATACTCATATTCAATTATGGGTGTATACTTAATTTATTCCCTGTATATATACGCCTTTGATTTCTCCATTGTTCTGATTTAGATTGTTTAGGCCTCTTACCTTAAGTACTCGACATCCAGCATTTTTGGTGCCTCAAATGAATAATTGCTGAAAGGACAAGGACTATGGCCATACATATATAGACCGATACAATATGAGTACATGACTGGATGGATAGGCCATATCATGTAAATAAGTGGTTCTAGCTTATGTACATATTTTTTGGGATGCTTACGTTAATTTTCAGGACTGATTTCACTATTATCTTAGATTAGATATTAATACATAGTTGTCTTTACTATTATTATATCAGTCTTGGAGGTTAACGACACATATTTTGGGCTCATTCTTTGGTGTAAGCCTTATATTGTGGACGTTGCTGATTTTTATTTATTTTTATTTATTTTCTATTTGTTATTTTTTATTTTTTATTTAGTTATTTTGTACACCATATATATTCATATATGCATATTTATTATGATTTCCTATATATGCTTTATTTTTTCCCCTATTTTGTCAGTCTATTTAATTTGAACACTTGATGTATTATACACCTGGTGTTTTTGATGAAGATTGGATTAGTAGCCAGGGACAATGGCTATTTAAACACAGTTCTCTACTAATATGAGCATGAGGATGGATATACCATAATATTATAACAACTTCTTAATTCTGTGTATGCATTTCTTTGGGGTGTTTAGCCTGACATTAAGGAATGACTTTATCAGTATATACAGTACCCTTTGTATTTTTGTATGAAAAAATGAAGATGTTTCAAATTTATGAATATTCATGAGCAAATGATTGTGATTGGCTCTGGATAAGTATTTATAAGATGATTAAAATGGAACTTGACTACATTGTGTTACACTGAAGAAGGCTGTTTGCCGAAACTAGTCTGTTATAGACACAAGTATTTAATAAATTTATTGAACTCTGTGCTGCTTTGCTGGTCTATTTGGTCAATTTGGTGCTGGTTACATGGTTTGGACCGTGCAAACCCTCGTGCATAGGACTTGGTATGTCAAGCCAAATGGACCAGATTAACTATGTGCAGTGGATATGTGTGCAAAATGGAGAGCTATGTATGGGATGATATTTTTTTGGGACACGTGTCCATTTTTTTTAAGGTGAAGATGGAATGCTGAGGAAGAGACATAGGTGTGTGTGGGGGGGGGGTAAGTTGAGAAAGTGAGGAAGGTTTTCAGACAGACAAGACAGACAAGACAGCAGACAGGGTTGGTGTGTGACACAAGAGGGTGCGAACACCTTGGTTGGGGAGGGTGTTGTGGAATCTCAGTCCCATGAAGGTCAGACATGGTAGCAATGTGACTCAAGTCCTCACCCATGGGACTGTCACCAATGAGCCTTCACTGCTCATGTGGAGGCAGTGTTTGATGCTGGCACCTAGGCCAGACTGCACCACCAAGATGGATAGCTTGCTCCCCATCTAACGCAGGCATGCACCAACAGTTTGGCACAGCAGCCCATACACCATGCCTAGCAGTTCATCTTGGGTGGCAAAATCACCCCCTCCACCTCCACTCCCAGAGGGAGGACTACTCCCAGCCTGTGAGGCAGAACTACCCAATGGACTTAGTACTACAGGGGCAGTAGAGGGGTGCCACCAGGCTGTAGCCCAGAAGTGCTGGGCCACTGTGCCTTGGCCGGGTGACCCAAGGTAGTTGGATCACCAGAAACTGGCCTACCTTGTCCTGCTGTGGTAAATTAAATATAAACGTAAGGAAAAGTAAACATAACCCAACAAATGTAAGTAATAATATAAGTGATAAGAATAATGAGTGGTGGAAAGAAATTGAAAAGAATATAATGAGGAAAACAACAATAAATAATGTAAATGAAAGTTTTTTTAACAGCAAAGCAATATTAAATTATACATACATTGGATATAAAAAGTGTACACACCCGTGTTAACTGCCAGGTTTTGTAATATATAAAAAATGAGACCACAATAAATTATTTCAAAACTTTTCCCACCTTTAATGTGACCTATAACCTGTACAATTCATTTGAAAAACAAACAAATCTGTTAAGGGAAAATATAAAAAATAAAAATGTACAATATGCACGTTGCATAAATGTGCATACCTTTAAACTAATACTTTGTTGTATCACCTTTTGATTTAATTATAGCATTCAGTCTTCTTCGGTACACACCTGCCATCAATTAAAGAGACTCTGATTAACCCCAAATAAAGTTCAGATGTCCTAGTAGGATTTTCCTGACATTTACTCAGTTGCCTGCTACAGCAAAAGCCATGGTTCGCAGAGACCTTACAAAGCATCAAAGGGATCTCATTGTTGAAAGGTATCAGTCAGGAGAAAGGTACAAAAAAACGTCCACAGCATTGGCTATACCATGGAACACAGTGAAGACAGTCATCAAGAAGTGGAGAAAATATGGGACAAGAGTGACGTTGTAAAGAACTGGATGTCCTTCCAAAACTGATGAAAAGACGAGACAAAACTGGTCAGGGAGGCTGCCAAGATACCTACAGCAACACTGAAGGAACTCAAGGAATTTCTGGCAAGTACTGGTCGTGTACTACATGTGACAACAATCTTCCGTATTCTTCATATGTCTGGACTATGGGGTAGGGTTGCAAGATGGAAGCCTTTTCTTACACAGAAAAACATCCAGGCCTGGCTAAAATCTGCAAAACAATGCATCAAGTCTCCTAATGTGTTATGGTCTGATGAGACCAAGATTGAACATTTTGGCCACAATTCCAAAAGGTACATTTGGCACACAACAACACTTTGCATCACCAAAAGAACACCATCCCCATGGTGAAGCATGGCAGTGGAAGTATCATGCTTTGGGGTTACTTTTCTTCAGCTGGAACTGGGGCTTTAGTCAAGGTTGAGGGAATTATGAACAGTTCCAAATACTAGTCACTTATGGCAAAAAACCTTCAGGCATCTGCTAGAAAGCTGAAGATGAAGAAGAATTTCACCTTTCAACATGACAATGACCCCAATCTTATATCCAAATCAACAAAAGAATGGCTTCATCAGAAGAAAATTAAAGTTTCGGAATGGCCCAACCAGAGTCCAGACCTAAATCCAATAGAAAATCTATGGGGTGACCTGAGGATAGCTGTGCACAAGAGATGCCCTCACAGGCTGACAGCTTTGGAGTGCTTTTGCATGGAAGAGTGGGCAAATATTGTCAAGTCAAGATGTGCCATGCTGATAGACTCCTACCCAAGAAGACTGAATGCTGCAATTAAATCAAAAGATGCTTCAACAAAGTATTAGTTTAAGGGTGTGCACACTTATGCAACCAGCGTATTGTACTTTTTTTATTTTTTTATATTTTTCCCCTAACAAATTTGTTTGTTTTTCAATTGAATTGTTCAGGTTATAGGTCACATTAAAGGTGAGAAAAGTTTTGAAATGATTTATTGTGGTCTCATTTTTTTATATCACAAAAAACTGGCATTTTAACAAGAGTGTGTACACTTTTTATATCCACTGTAAGTCCCAGTTAAGATGTAATTACAAATAATATGATAATATCAAATTATAATAATAAATATAATTAATAAATTGAAGAAGAGAAGGGTGGGGTTAGAGAAAAAAGAAGAACATTAGTAACTTCACAGATAATATAACTACAGTAGACTACTACTACATAATCCTAGATACAGTATGTTAGATTTCACTTGTGAGAACACTGACTGCTTATATTGGATAGATGATATTGCACGTTCATAGCTCTCAACCTGTTAGCATGGGACATTATGGGCGAACCCATACAAAATGGTGGTACAAAGGCACATTGACAGGGAACATTTTTACATAGTGTGATCATACATTAGTAGCAAGGTGTTCTGATAACAGATTTGCCATTAAATCACATTCCAAGTAATGCCATATATCTGAAAATCAAAGGACCAGAGATATGGGGCAGTAGTCATTACATTCTGCAAAAGCCATGACAGATGATAAATATGTTTGTGTATATCAATTACAGTAGACAGCTGGACATTTCTCAGTTGACTGCTGTGGGATTAGAACCCACAAGCAGTGACTACAGGAAGACTCAAGATTTTATTTTAAACAATACATTTTTAGACCACCATCTCCTTTAAAACTTTTAATGAGTCATTTTGTGTGAAGTTGTGCATTTACACATTCATAGCTGTGTCTGGTGTAGGATTAGAACCTACAAGCAGTGACTACAGGAATACTGAGCACTTTATTTAAAAAACGTAATTATCAAAGAACCATCTCCTTTTAAACTTTGTTGGTTAATGTCACTTCATATCTAGCATTTACTCACATGGATAGCTGTCTAGGACTTCTGTTAACTTACCCATATACCCTTTTCATTTGTTGAGTGCAACCTGAAACATATTTCAGACAATGAAAAGAACACAAGCTTGACCCTTAATGTGGGTATCGCACTACATTTACTTCTGACATATGTTGGCACATTATTTATTATTTCTTATTTATCAGTTGACTGGTGTTGGATTAGAACACGCAAGCAGTGACTACAGGAATACTGTACATTTTATCTAAAAATCTTAAAGTATCAGAGCAACATCTCATTTTACACATTATTGATGTATGTTGTTTCAAATCTTGATTTACACATATGCATAGCTGTGTAGGAGTTGCATTACCTTACACATTTACCCTATTCAGTTATTAACTGCAACCTACAGCATATTTCAGACAACATGAGCAGAACACAAGCTTCACCCTTAATCTGGGTACTGCACTGCAGTTATGTACAACATATGATATTAGCACATTATTTAGTACTTCACATTTATCATTTGTCTGGTGTCGGATTAGAACCCACAAGCAGTGACTACAGGAATAATGAACACTTTATTTGAAAACATTAATTATCAAAGCACCATCTCCTTTTAAACTTTATTGATTAATGTTGCTTCAAATCTGGCATTTACACACATGGACAGATGTCTAGGACTTCTATTAACTTACCCGTATATCCAGTTCATTTATTGAGTGCAACCTACAGCATATTTCAGACAATAAGCAGACCAGAATCGTGGCTCCTAATCTGAGTAGACCACAACATTAACTGATGGTTGAAAGCTGTGCTACATGATACTGCATGCTTGCTTGCTTTAACTTGTTTACCATTTCAGATATGCACATTAAGATGTCCCAGGTATTTCATGCCTGACTGTTAAGACTGCAAAATCTGTATTTACTTTATTGTATTATTAAACTATACATTAAGTTATTACTTTGATGATTTTCTTACTTACCATGCGCTTGCCTCATCCTGGCCAAATGCCCTGCATGGGATTATACATTGAGAGCCCTCTCTTCTGCAGCTGTGGTAAGAGAAGCAAACCATTATGCATACCAGTTTTACACAGATACTGTGTGTATATTTGTAAATTACTGGAAAACATACTTACATATATGTGGGGTGCACTCTTCCCTAGTCTCTTGGACTCAGGTGTCCAATGTTCCCGTCTTCTGATGTTTCAGGTCATTATAGTGGTGATGACACTGCTCACCAGTGTGGGTGATACCAGTTGCACTGGTAAGGTCCCTGGCCAAATTATCCCAGGCCTCAGACTTACAGTCTGAATCCTAGTAATCACCCTGCAACAGCCAGGGATCATGGTGTTGTACAAGGAATCTGGAATCTGCCCACCCCACTTTTGTGCCCTAGAATGCACTCCTTTACCAACTCCAGCAGCCATACCCACAGTCAAGGTCAGGCTCTGAGGAATGATATGAAATTCCCACCTATTGTCCTTTATATAGGCTGCATTCCTGTCCTTGCACATCATACTATAACTTTCAAAAGTGTCACATTGCTTAACATCACGCAAACTCCCACAATCCATGTTTAAGCAAAGCATAGCAATGTGCAAACTGGAAAAGATCATTGACAACATTTAAGCACTGTTTAGCATTGCAGAGCTTTTTAAAATGCTACAATTATTTAATTTAAAGTCAACCAATGTTTCAGTCACCTAACACAGTTTCACATCACTATATGTAAAAAAGCATTACTAGCCAGGAATCGAACCTGGGACCTACTATACTGTAGATCATGATTCAACCTATCTAGCCAGTGGGATAGTGACAGGAACTGAAATATCTTCTAATATACTGCAAATGTGCCTGTAAGCATAGCGCAGCTTCACTGCATGGGTTTGTGCATTGCTAAGCACAGCATACCTACAATTGAATACATCCGGTTTCTATTTTTAGCTGTCTAGTGGTTATCTACTGCTTAAGTACACCTTGCTATGCCTAGCTAAGCAACATGCCACATTGTGCAAACAAGCACAAAAAGAAAAAAAAATTAATATTGAATGAATCCTGTTTCTATTTTTAGATGTCTAGCAGATGTCCAATGCTTAAGTATTCCATGCTATGCCTTGCTAAGCAATGCATTGCATCGCACAAACAAGCACAAAAGAAAAAGAAAAAACAAAGCAAAAAAAATTATTTATTATGTCTAGTAGATGTCTGATATATATATATATTTATATATATATATATATATATATATATATATATATATATATATATGTGTGTGCACAAAGCTAAGCATAGCTAAGCAACATGCCACACCGTGCAAATAATCGCATAAATGTAAAAAAAAATTAAAATGCAATTTAATGGAATAAAATGCCTTGTACAGCTTTTGGCCAAGGTGTGTGGCTTCACTGTCATCCTTACATGGATTCAATATCTGTGTTGCTATGACCTCTCTTAGGCGCACACCATAATTAATATGTGTGGTCCGCTGCCAAGGGAGAACCATGGCCATGGACATGGAATACACAGATACAGTCTGCGTAGGCTCTCTACAGAGCCTACACAGACCTTATTGAATCCAGGGGTTGTTGACATGATCAGATAAGGAAATGAACAAGGTAGGAAACAATCAAAGGAAAGAGCTATAAGTAGGGAGCATGTAGAGAGAGGGAAGAAGAAAAGCAAAGTAAACTGAAATGACAAAGTAAGTATTCAGGATTAGACATGAGAAATAATAAATAATTTTCAAAAAATCAAATGGTTTTGTTTCTCAGAACTCTCTTTTCATTTTCTTTACTATGATAGTCTACTATGATAGTCTTTACAT